>NC_056738.1:480653280-480740780 GCF_019279795.1 Protopterus annectens
ACTGAAACTCATTTTGTTGAAAGGTATATACCCTTTTCCCCATTGTAGTGTAATCCTGGAGTTAGTATGTATAGTAAGGGGGAGCACAGCCCCCCCCCCCCATAGTTTGGGTATATACTGTGTTCTAAAAAGAGTTATTCATTATAGTTGTAAGTATCCATGTATATGGTTTAAAATGTATAAAATAGGTGAAGGCTTTGTCCCCCACACCCCCCAATGTGGGGGGCTGTGCCCTCCACACCCCCCCTTACTATATATATATTAACTCCAGGATCAGACTACAATGGGTAAAAGGGCATAAACCTTTCTACGAAATGAGTTTCAGTCAAGTGAGCTTTCAGTGAAGTGAACTATCAGTCAAGTGTGCTCCTTCAAACGAGTTTCAGTCTAGTGAGCCACTGGAGTGATCCCCAGGATGAAATTTCTATTACCCATCCACTCATCAAGATTTCTCTTGAAGAGGGACAGCGAGGTGCTCTGCTTGACATGTATTGGAAGTCTATTCCAGAGCATGGGCAGTCTGTGGGTGAGGAACCTGTAGTTTCATGTAGTATAGTAGCTGAAGACTGGATTCTATGTTTTTTTTTCATGATTTGGTCACTGACTAGTGTGCTGTTGATTTGTTAAACATAATCCATATACTTTATGTTCAGTGGATGATCTTACCTGCTGCCTATCCTATAATCTTATGAACTAAGTTTTGTCATATAACATGCGCACTGAAGTTATTACAAAATAGTTTATACCAATGATATTAAATCAGTAAGGTAACTTCTTGACTGTCAGCATTCTAGCAGTGTGTGTGTGTGTGTGTGTGTGTGTGTGTGTGTGTGTGTGTGTGTGTGTGTGTGTGTGTGTGTGTGTGTGCGTTTGTGTGTGTGCGTGTGCATATACATGTGTATATGTGTGTGAGCGTGTGTGCATGTGTGCGTGTGTGTGTGTGTGTGTGTGTGTGTGTGTTGTGTAAACTATATATATGGGAACACTTCACAATGCCGAAATCCTGAAAGATTGAATTTCATATGGCTGAGATCATATGATCAAATCCTGACATTGTGAGCAGAGATCTGCATACAGTGCGGAATGGGAGATTTCCTTTTTCCTCGCTGTAGTGCGATCTCGCCGTTGGAATATTTAAGTAGCGGGGGTGTGGGGAGTGCAGGGGGGGCTTGCCCCCTTCAAAAACATTTAAATTGCGGGGGGGTTGGGATTTGTTTTGGAATTTCGATATTCCGAAACATCGATCATATGGTCTCGATCATATGAAATTCGATGTTTCAGAATTTCAAGATTCTGAAGTGAATCCATATATATATATATATATATATATATATATATATATTACTTATGTAATTTTTTAGCATTGATATTACAAGCATCTGCTGGAAAATGCTGATGATGTCTCTGATTACCACAAAGAAAAGGTAATATAGTTATAGTCATTTAGACATGAAAGCCATTGGAATGTTGCTTAAAATATAGCTTATGGTACAGCAAAGGAAAAGGTTTGATAATTTGGTATACAATATGCTCTATAGAGCCTTTCTACCTGGAAACAGTTTGTAGATTTGGTGGGTAAATTGATTATCACAGTGGCTATATTTTGTAAATACTCATAAAGAAAAGTATGAAAACTGTGAGCACCCTGAGATCTTGTGTTTGACAACAATTTGAACTGCTTTACTCAGCATTGTGCATTTTATCTGAATTTCCAAGTCTGGCAAACTCAAGTGAAAATGAAGTTATTCCCAGAAGTAAAAACAGATTATTTTGTTTAAAATAGTAGTGCATTCATTTGCATAACACTTAAAATGTGGAATAGTGCAGAGTACGAAAGCCAGAAAGTTCTACTACCACTGAACTGAAAAAAAGTTGTAAATTGGGGAAAGAGTGTACTATGCATTAGTTCATTTTAGTTATTGAGAATCAGTGGATAAGTTTCCTTTTCTTTATTATAATGTTAGAATGACATCGGAGTAAATTGTTTTATAAGGTGGAACAGAGTGTTGTTAACTTCAGGTGTAATAATAATAGGCAAGGTTATGCTCAAGGTAGTACAGATGATCTGGAAGGTAAGAAATAAAAAGGGGGCCTCAAACATCAAATGACTCTGAAAGGAAGGATACAGAAAAATTAACGATGGAATTCGTAAAGCTCTATATCATGGCACAGCATAACCTATACTACATGGTTTAGGAACCTCATCTCACAGTGATTGCTGCCTGTGCCATAGTGGGAGAAGGGTTATGTAATGATGTATAAGCAGCACATATTGTTCCTCCCCATTGATATCATGCTACACACAGTACATAAATATCCTCCTCTTTCCTCATGCAGACATATATTTCTAGATTACCCTCCCTCCTCAGGTAATATAATGTAAGCCTCATTGTCTAAGATTATTCTATCCCACCATCTATACCTTAGGATAATACTAAGTTTTCATTCTAATTGTCTAAAGTCTGTTTCCCATGAATACTGAATAAATAGGACTTGTTGTCTTGGATGACATTGGGCAGGATTCACGAAGCCTCCATGTAAGAGATACATGGTTTACACAGAGGCTGCAGTTAAACGGTGTGACGTCAGCATGTCATACATATGCATGAGGGCATGCTGAATCACACCTAAGGCTAACACGGTCCGTGTAAGACAGTAGGGGGCGTGTCTGTAGGCCGAGCCCTGCAAGCGGACACACCCCCAGAAGAGTAAAAGTGCCCAAAGTAAACACCCACGACAGAGTCCATGGAAATGTGAATAAACACAACACAACACATGCCCCCACAGACTATGAACATAAAATAAATAAATGAACATGTTATATATTTTTTTAAAATCGTAAAGATGTTTGCCCGTGAGTGCGCTCGTTTGCGCGGGCGTGCCCATAGCTTAGCCACAGTTAGCAGTCAGTGGAAAAGCATATAAGTACTAAATATGCAAAGTAAGCCAAGAAGCAATAGCGTAGTGGTAGAGACGTCGGCTGAAGAGCAGGCATCCATGGTTCGAGCCCCCACAACATCAATTTTTATTTTTAGTAAAATAAGCACGACACAAGTCCCTGACAAATATGTACACATATAAAATCATATTTTATGTAAAATGTAATGAAATAGTCCATTTATTTTGAAAAAATGTGAGATAACAAAACAATAAAAAATGCGAGATGTGCCTATAGCTGAGCTACAGTTTAACAAGGTGAGTGCATCTGCCCGTAGGTGAGCAGTGGTTTAACAGGTGTAAAATGAGTGCCCATAGGTGAGCAGTGGTTTAACAGGTGTAAAATGAGTGCCCGTAGGTGAGCAGTGGTTTAACACACTGAAACTGTGTGCCCCTAGCTGAGCTGAGTGTAATATGCGTGCTGACAGCCAAATGAGGCGTAAACCAGCGCAACCCGTTTGCGCGGAGCTGCGCACCGCGCTAACAAGCTAACCGGCGGGCAACATTGAGCAAGCTGTAACAAAACTGCCTTTACACAGACACACCCCCTAGCCTGTCTAGACAGTCATAAAATATAAAAAGCAGTGGCAAGGTTTGAACCCAGGACACCATGCACCATAGTCAAGGTACTGAACCACTAAGCCACAACAGCTGTACTTAGGAATGCAGTAATAGCAAATATATAGGAATGAATAGAAAGTGGAGCATGACAAAGCAGGTTTTGTGAAGTTGATACAATTCCAAAATGGCCAATCACAGATAAGTGCGGGAAAAACGGCATATATAAGCCCCATAGGTGGGAATACACAGCATAAACGATTGTGGAACTGACTTGCAGCCAGAATGTCAGGAGTAGGTGAGGGTAGTTGCTTTCGAGCACAGAGGTGGGGTGTTTAGGAGTCCAGATACATGGCCTGGCTCCTAGTCCACAATCATGAGGCCCAACTCATGCAGGGCCAGGTCCTGTGGGGAGCATATAGGGCTGAGGCATGGTGCCGGTTGGCTCATGATCTCACCAGTGCCACAGGGATTCCAAGGACTGGTGAGCAGGTCCGTCACCACCATGCAGACCTGAAGAGATGCAAGCAGGACCAATTGAACCTTTGGATCCAGGAGGCCCGGCAAATGCCCAACGCCCCACTACTGAGTAAGTTACATTTAATTATGTATGTAAGAAATTAAATTAGCTGATGTTATGTAGATGTGTATTCCAATATTACTTCATTTATATTACAGCTGCAGGTGTCCGTTCTGCGAACCGCAGAGCCTATGGCGATAGGTTGGTGCAGTTGCACCACCAGGCAGGTCAGTAATCCACTCCCAGTAACTGTAAAGAAATATAAAAGTATGACAGTCAGCAAAAGAGTGCAGTGTAGTCACTAAGTAATAAAATGTGCAAGTAACAGTGTAAAAGTGTTTGCAAGTATTGCTTGATTACAAAAGTGTGTTGCAGTCTGTAATCCAAACAGAAAAATGAAAATGTCTGAAATAAAGTCTGAAATAAAGATGCCCCACCTGTAATATAATAGTACACAACCTGCAGCAGGCTGAAAAGTACAGCTGCAGAAGATGAGCAAATCACATGTGTGAAATATATCCCTGTTGAAATACTGAAACATGACAGAAGTGAGACTGCTGGAAAGGATTGTAATAACTACAGGTAAAACATGTCAATAAAGCCTAGAAGTAAGTACCATCCTGAATAGTAAAATGAAAACAAGTGAGAGAGTGTGAGAAAGAGTTATGAATCCACCAATAAAGTAGTAATAACCCCTGAATAAAGTATACTGCAGTCAGTACAGAATGAAATGAATGTGACAAGTAGAACCAAACTGCGAAATGTGTTCAAAGTGTTGCTGCAGCTGGAATGTGTATCCCAAAATCTGGATATGTTGCTCCCAGTCTGCAATATGCAGATAGTATGATTGTCTGAAATATCAAACATCCACAGTTGTTTATAGCTATATAAAGCAAATGTAGCAGGATGATGTAGCTGAACAAAGCCAGATATGACCGTGTATGAATAACAATAAAATGTATATTGATGTAGCAGTAACAGTCCTATCACCAAATTGAAGTAGTTATCATATAGGAAACTGTAGTTAGAACAGTAGTGTGTATATATCTGTAGCTATTAGAAATGTACAGCATATGTATTGGTATTCGAAGGTGTTAATAATATTTTCTTCACTCCACCCTATAACCACATATAATCCATTCCACGTGAAATTGGTATGTGCAATCACAATTAACACCCATGGACATTTGTCCTGTTGGGTCATAAATATTTGCATGTACGTTGATGCATCTGCCCTGTTCATACATCCAAACCTGATGGCCTGTTGCCATCAATCAATCCTGCATGTTGTTGGACTGTGTATTGCTGTTCAAATTATGCATGTGTTATGCTCGCTGTTCAATGGTGTGAATATCTGGGTGTTTGATTAATGGGAATACTAATGCATGCTGTTACAACTAATTGCGAATGGTATTGTATGTTACTAACCCAAACTGTCATGACATAATGTAAAACATAGGACGACAGGGAAGGCGGGTTCCAGCGGACCCACCTCTCCCACCTCAGCTGGTGAGTGCACCTGGCACTAGTGCCCAGTCTGGACCCTCCTCCGGTGGCCCTGTGCCACCTGCGAGTGGAAGTGCTGCAGGGGATGGGGCCCGTCCCCCCTCTGCAAGCGTGGCTGGAGGAGAACACCACTCACCCTCCGTAGCATCCGGACTGTGGTGCGTAGGGAGATCCAGGACTCTGTTCTTGAGCCCCTACGCCAGCTTGAGTCACAGGTGGCACAACTTACGGGCATGCCTGTTGCCCAGCCTACACAGCCCCCAGCACAGCCCCGTCCTGGGCAGTGAAGGAACAGTGGCAACTGCCCATGGGTGGGGATATCAGTTCCACTGTTGCCATCTGTGGGCTCATGGGCTCTGGATATCCAAACATCCATCCCCGTCAATTGTGTAACCCCCCCACACGTGTCATACACCGCCCCTGTATGCATCTTGTCTGTCTTGTCTGTTGACCTACCCAACCTACCTCCCCAGCTATACCGACTTCCTTCACCTGACATACCACTCTCACCTGAAAAAAAAAAAAAAAAAAGGGCACTCTGTACCCACAAAAAATTACGCCCCATACATAGCTGCCCATTCCGCACATATGTCTGCTGGACATGGAAACTATCAATTACAATTGGCTGTACAAAAAGTATTATTGTTGTGCTGACAACTCTCTCAGGGGTGGAAGGTTTCAAATGTCACACCAAATTACATACATATGCACAGCTGTTGCTGATGAAGAAATGGTCAGCTATGGGCCTTACCTACATCCCTCCTGCAAAACCCGAGCTTGTTTCCCTACTGTCTTACCCTCTTTGTGACCCCTTTTTCACCACTTTCCTGTCTCCCCATTTTCATTTCTTTCAAAGAAATTAGCGCGGGTGTGTGCAAGAGTAAGCACTTTTAAGCAGTTGTAAGCGGGTGTGCGCGGAGCTGAACACCAGTGCGCATGCGTGAGCTCTGCGCAAACCAGTGCTAACCCAGTTACAACTGCTTACAAGTGCCTTAGTCACTCTGATTGACAGGACCAGTAGTCAGTTCAAAAGCAAAATAAAATCCCACTGTCAGTCCCAAACCCAGGACCTTGGAAACAGTAGTCTGCATGACTTATCACTAAGCCATGACTGTTATACAAGAACATTGTGCTAAAATAAATATATCATGTAATAGTAGGAATGAATGTAAAGGGAATATAGGATGTGTAGTACACAATCATGTCATGTATATTTACTGTCAAATCTAGTGGATATCTATGATAGCAGTGTGTGAACAGAAACAGCCATGCTAGTTGGTAGCTAGTAGGTAATAATGTCACTGTAGCACCTTGCAAGCCACACACATACTCACAGCAGGATAATCACTGCCCATACCCCACAACCTGTTACAGGAACACATCCGGACCAAGTAATAAAATATGTGAAGCAAAGGGCCAAAACCAGGGACACATTACAAATAATGTTACAACAAGCTTAGACAGTTCAGAGAGTAACAGGTTCTGCATTTTGTGGGATGTTTGGAAGGGTATAAAGTCTGAGACTTAAATGTTTGTCACTATATTCTGACTTGAGCCCAGAGTGATTTGCCAGAAAAAGCTGTGCATGAGATATTGACCAAAATATGAGGCAGAAATGTGGACAACCTGCAAATATTTGTACACATGAGAGGTCTGACACCACCATATTTGAATAGTTAAGAGCCTAGACATAGCAACAGTGACTGAGTTACAGGGATGCCCCACAGAGTCCATGTGAAATGTACAAACAGTAGGCAGAAAGGTTTACAACACATGCAATGGTAACTATGAAGTCCTGAAAGTATGCACCACTTGCATGGCAGAAAAAGTGTAGTAATACATATGCTCATGCTATCCCACAGTCACAACTGCAGCATACCAGACAATTTAATGGGTGTACCCCACTGATATGTACCATTCCATGAGGCAGATAACAGATGCACCTGAGAGTCTCTGGGGCCTGCTCAGCAGCATACTCAAATACCCTAATAGATGTCAAGGCCCACGCCATGGCCAGACCACACTGCATGCTGTAACACCCTAGCAGATATAGCAAGCATTCCAAGGTGTGAATGTACATGCAAAATAGGAAAGCCACAGCAGCACACTACAGTCAGGACACCTAGCAGGCATACAAGTAGTGACTGTAAAGGGCAAATATTGAAGCCATAGCAACAAAGTGCAAGAGCCACTGCTATACACCAGTTACACCACATGTCCCACAGGAAAGCACACACACACACACACACACACATTAACAGTAGTAGTAGTCGTAGGTGTCAGTGTACATACACAGTTAGTACAGGAAACTGGAGAAATGAATGGAGAAATGTTAATCTACAACACAGCTGGAAATATGAGAGAGATACCAACCTTTACACTCACAGAACAGTGTCCACAGCATACCAGCATGGTCCCTGCCCTTAAAATCTGAAAGGGCTACGCCTATCTCACATACCTTTTTATAGCACTGTTCTGAAATCACAGTGAGAACTGCAATCAGTACACAACTGGCTGCATGCAATTAGCAAATGCTGGCTAACAACTGGTGCAGAGGCCATCACATGGACATATGCAGATACCTACAAAAGCATGCTGTACTCCCAGTCCACACATGCAATACTTTCATTGCACCCTGAGGAGGAAGTGAGAGACAGAGAGAGAGAGAGAGAGAGAGAGAGACAGAGACAGAGAAAAACAAAATTAAACATACACAAAAAAACTGGTCAGCAACAGCCACCTGAAAGCTGACAACTGGCAAGTGGAGCAACAGGACACAAAACCAGATGGCAACACAAGCAGCTGTGACAAACAGTCATGGTAAACTTTGTTTATTGATGCTTAGAGCCGTTAATGTTTTACTGGCACCACAGTTGAATCCTTAATACAAACTTGGAAAAGCCAATTTGCTTTAGTGTATTTTTTAAAAAAAACAAAAAAACAATCAGCCACAACGGAAGCGTTCGGCATACCGCTCTCTTTTAGCCTGTTTGCTGGAGAGTGCAGCGCCTAAAGTGCCTATGTTACAACTTATTCCTAGCAGCGGTACGCTTGGCAAGCTTTGTTTATTGATGCTTAGAGCCGTTAATGTTTTACTGGCACCACAGTTGAATCCCTAATACAACTTTGGATAAGCCAATTTGCTTTAGTGTATTTTTTTAAAAACACAATCAGCCACAACGGAAGCGTTCGGCATACCGCTCTCTTTTAGCCTGTTTGCTGGAGAGTACAGTGCCTAAAGCGCCTATGTAACACCTTATAACTAGCAGCGGTTATGCTTGGCAGGTATTGTTCTTTTCTTTTATTCTATTCCTCCCTTCTTTTCTGGCCAGCGACCCAGAGGTAGTGCTTATCCCATCAGCATACCTTTGCCCAAACCTGTAGATTAAGCTGTTGATGCTGAGTGGGTTTTTTTCAAACTGCAGCGCGATACATGAGGCTGCATGCATGTATTTCCCACATCGTGCTTACCACAGTGGCAGTCACATTCTTTCACTCTGACTACCACGGTAGATACCCCTTACAACCTGTCTGGTTTTTTAGCGTTACCCCTTGCTGTAGCTTATCGACAGCGTCCCTTGCCTCAGACCAGCCTCCACGTGCTCCCCCACAACTTCTAGCTGGCGTTTACATGAAGCTCTAGCTATTTAAGGCTTTTTTATGCTTATGTGCTATTACTGAAATGATTCTGCTCACTGTTTCTTTTGCAATGCTCTTGAAATATGCCTATTAGCTCTGTGCACATATGTATACAAAGTATGTAATATTTTGACCTTCTCAGATTGAAGCAACACTATATTCTAACTTGTATCCCCATTGGGATCCTGTAATTATTTGGCTATAGATGCATGGCTATGAATGTTATGACCTGCCGTCTCTCTAGAAGCTGCTGACTGCTGTAACTCATGTTAAAGAGTGGTACCTATTTTACAGTGTGGTTGATCTCGCTTGCTTATTGATGATTCTAGCATGTAACTGTTGCAAGGTTGTTAGTTGAAAGCCCTACTGTGTTTATTAGCAGTCTAACTGAACCGCTTAATACATTGTATCTTATGGTAGTCTATGTACTGATCTGCTGTTTGATTTAAGGCATATGTACTAATTTTGTGGTACACACTTCAATGACTAATGACTTATTTTTTTCTCTCTCTACCTATAACGTTATCAGACTGAACACTTGGGTTCCTGTCCTTCCCTAGCCAAAGAGGCCACGTGGACATCATATTTAAGCACCATAATCCTGAATAGGATTATACGTCCTCCCAAATAAGACTGTCCTCCCAGAGCTGACCATTTTTGGAAAGTATGTCCTAATCTTGTACTGCTTAACATTACTCTCCAGGACATATTTGCTCCCCTACCAGGTTACCAGCAGCCCCTCCCCCCTCAAATTTTGGACTTTAGATCCCTTCTCCTTCCCTCCTCTCCTCGGCTCTGTCCTTGAGGAACCTCTCTCTCTACCCTGAGTTTTATTTGTCTTGGTAAACTCCCTGCCTGCTCTGTCTGATATCCTTCCTCTCCTGGCCACTAGGTGCCACCCTTTACACTACGGTTCCCATAACCATTTTTGACTATTCTACTACAACACACACTGTCATTTCCAGCCTATATCTCACCTCTGCCTCCTGCTACTAACCTCACACCTGCCCCTCTGCCCTGCCCTCCACTATCACCTACCCCCACTTACCATACGTATCTCGACTTTTCTACTCTTGAGATCACCCTTACCTCTTCACCTGCTTCTCTCTTCTTGCCTGATTGTTTTCTGCTACTGATCATCTCACTTGCTCTTCCCCGCTCCGTTACACGCTCACTCCGCTCCCACCCTACCCCAATTCCCACCCACCCCAGGGCCCTACCTTTATACTTGATTAGACACTCCCCCAATTAACTAACCACCTATCCCTTACCCTGTCCATATCACCTACCCTTACCATACTCCAAACCCTACAACCACACCCACTCCCTACAATCTCATCTTACTACCTCACCTCACTCTACTGTTCATACCACACAGTCCTATACTTGCTAAACTCATCTTACTAGTAACATGCCTTTAAACCTCAACTCAATCTTTTCACTTCTTCTTCTTAACTTCCTTCTCTATTACTATACTCTTACCTCCTATGAATATCTTATGCTTAGCCAACCTCCTGTATTAACCAAACACACCACATCTACACTTCCTCTACCTTACCAAACACATATTAATATACTATCAACCTCTCCCTACCTTCCCCCTCTCTACCACAAGGTACACCACTTCAGATTCCAAACCTCTAAACAGTTTTACCTACTACCCTGCAAAAATCTAAAAGTATTTCAAGTCCCACAAACACTATTATTAATACACGGTGACATCCACCCCAACCCTGGCCCCAGTACTCTCATGAGCCACACCCACTCAAACCAAACTACTAACTGTTCTATTTCACCTTTCTCCCGACTCCCTCTGCATTGCTCACCTAAATATTCGTAGCATCAACAACAAAATCACACAACTTCATGCCTTAATTGATTTCTATGCCTTTGACATTCTTTGTCTCACTGAAACTTGGCTCAAGCCTAGTACCAAAGACAACGAATTTACTCCCCCTGGCTATAGCACCTTAAGACATGATCGTCTTAATAAAAGGGCGGGAGTAGCCCTTTATACAAATCCCACCTTCAGGTAGCCTTAGTGGACTCCTTGCCCCTCCCTACCTAATGCTGAAATACTGTGCTCCAAGCTCCAAGTTAATAAAACCAAGGCTATATATATCATTTGTTCCTACATCCTCCAGGAAACAACATCAACACACTAGAAAATATCCTAAGCTGGTTCTCCACTAACTTTCCACAAGAAACTATAATCTTAGGGACTTCAACATTGATTGGAACTCCTGCATATCTCCCAAACCCTCCATTCACCTTAATCTCTTTAACTTTCACCAAACCATTAACTCACCCACTAGAATACACAAAGCAACCCACAAACAAACCATTCTAGATTGGATACTAATTAACAACAACCCCCTCTCCTACAAAACTGGAATACTCCTGACAATATCAGTGACCATCTCCTGACCTTTATCTCTAAACAAAATACAACAACCTCAAGCAAACTACCTACCGTACCATACACAATAAAACAGATTTTAACCTAGCATCCTTTCAAAATGAACTCAAAGAATACAACTGGTCAAATCTAAAATACCTCCCAATAGGCAAGCAGTAACCCATTTCAACAATACCTTCCTCTAATTCTACACCATCATGCCCCACCCGCCTAATTAGACTAAGCTCTAAGGCAGCCCCATGGCTCTCAAAACTACAAAACAAAATATGAGCCAGAAATAAATTATGGACTAAATGGAGATCCACAAAACCCTACAGACCATCAGAACTTCAAACACCTGAGAAACTCAACAAAGAAACTTATCTATCTTGATAAAAAACTACCACTTTAAATATCAACAACACCAAAACCAAAACCCCAAACAATTTTGGTCAGGAATAAACAAACTTCTACATCCAGGGAATACCAAAACCCCTACCCCAGCTAGCCTATCTCAAAGCCAACCCGACATAATAGCCAACACTTTCAATGACTTCTTCTCTCAAACAGTCGCCTCTCTGGCAAACACCATGACTCCTCCCTATCCCTCCAAAACCCATACCCAAAACAGCACCCCCATACTAAAGTTCAATACTGTCTCCACAACCTATATCGTAAATTATTATCTAAACTCAAACCTTGCACCCTTCTGCTGACAAGCTACCAGCGAATATCTTCAACTAGCTGCTACCGAACTAGCCTACCCAGTCTCCATCTTAATAAACAGAACTATAACTGAATCCAAAATCCCTTCCTGTTGGAAAATCTCCCATATCATTCCCCTCCATAAAGGAGGTAACTCTAACAAACTCTCAAATTTTCGACCTATTGCCCTTCTATCTCCACTATCCAAAATAATGGAACGCTGCATACACCAACAGCTCTTACATCATCTCTTGAATAGCAACTTGCTTGTAGACTCACAACATGGTTTTAGACCCTACCACAGTACTTCTACTGCCCTTCTCTCCTTCACTGACACAATAAACAAAAATCGTAACAACAACCTGTTCTCCTCTGCACTATTCTTAGACCTCTCGAAAGCATTCGATATGGTCAACCATCAACTTCTCCTCCACACTTTAGAATCCCTGTCACTTGACTCACTGGCACTACAGTGGTTTGATTCTTACCTGACAAATCGAAAACAAGCAGTCCTTTGGGACAGCCATCTTTCCTCTCAACTCCCAGTTAACATAGGCGTCCCACAAGGGTCCATCTTAGGTCCCCTACTTTTCTCTATATTCATAAATAACCTACCCACTTCCCTCCCTACAGCCACTTGTATACAGTATGCCGATGATTCCACTCTCATCTGCTCTGCTTCATCCCCAGTAGAACTTCACTCCTCTACTCAATTGGTTTTCACAGCAGCAGAAAAATGGTTTCAACGTATCTGTCTCCTCCTAAATCCCAAAAAAAACAAACTTCTACTTTTCACCCCAACCCTTAAGTCCACTCCAATCACTTTTTCCATCATGTCCTGCAATGGCACTATCATCAAGCCTGACCATTCCACAAAACTGCTAGGTGTCACCATAGACAATCAGCTAAACTTTGACTTACACGTTGATTTAACTATCAAGACAGTAAATAAAAAGATAGGAGCCCTTTACAGACTTAAGCCCTTTCTGACTGCAACATCCCGAGTATCTCTTGCCCAAACTCACCTCATCTCCACACTTCTGTATGCCTCTCCCTCCTTTATCAACCTTTCTAAAGCTAACCTTCAGAAACTTAACTTAGCCTACCACAGCATTGCCAGATTTGCAACTGGCTCTCCTTTCCGTACTCATCACTGTCTTAACTTAAAGAAACTCAACTGGCTTGAACTTCCAAACCTAATACTCCTGCAGCAATTTGTCATCACTTTTAAAATTTTAAATTACCCTCCAACACACCCATACTGAAAACCTTATCACACCTTATAAAATCTTACTTCACTTGATCAGCCAACAAGCTCCTAGTAACTACTATCAAATCTCATAATAAAGCAGGTGACTCCTTATTTGCAAACGCTATCGGATCATATTGGAATAAACTTCCCACTGAACTTACCTCCCTAGCCTCATGTCACCTTTTCAAAAAACAGATTAGAATTCATTTGCAAGATCACTGGCTATGCCCATGCTTGAATCCTGACTGATAACTGTTACACTACCTGCTCTCATAGTTAACTCTGGATTTTAAATTGTATCTTGCTTTTTGTAATGTTTGTATCTTTTCTGCTCTAGTGATCTTCTTAAAAATATAAACTTTCTAGTATAATAGTGGAGCTTTCCTCCTTAGCCCTCTGCAAAAAATATACATGTATCGAGCCACTCAAGCCTGGTAATACTGTATAATCGATTTTACTTTGTTTTCTTTTGTCATCTTTGATTGATTATTGTTTTATTTACATTTTATTAGTAGTATCTTTTTAATGTGTAAAGTTATAGCATGATAGTGGAGCTTTTCTCCTCGGGCCTCTGCTGAAAATGGACATGTATCCAGTCAGACTAGCCCGGTTAACAAATGTAAAATAAATAAAAATAAAATAATAAAGGTCTACATACTGTGAACCCTTCATATGTGTCATTGATCTGTATCCATATGTATATGAAGATGTGCAAAGGGCAGGGGACATACGGCAACTATCAGTGAAGGTTGTACATACATTTGTATGTGAGAGCATCTATGTGCACATATCAATGTAGGTTGAATGTAGGTTGTAGTTTGAATGTAGGTTGTAGTGCAATGTACAAAGTAGGTTTCACAGTTATGTATGTTTAGCAGTATGTTAGTGTGTGTATACAGTATGGTAAACAAACATGTTGATATACCTATCATATGGATACGTATGTATGTCAAAATATGTATGTATATATATATATATATATATATATATATATATATATATATATAATATGCATATATGTATACATACATAGAGAGAGATGTAGGAATACATAGACAGATGTAGATAGATAGAATATGTACAAACATATATATGTAATACACACATACAGATATAGATATATGTAGATACATATACTAGACAGACAGATCTGACTATCTACAGGTATGACTGTATATGATGACCTCAACACCCCCATCCCACCCCCTCTGTCACTCTCACCCCCTCTCTGTCACACCCCCCTCTCCATATCTATAGCAATATATGTACATCAATATATATATGTGTATATGTATACAGACATATATATATATATATATATATATATATATATATATATATATATATATATATATAGATATATATATATATATACATATAGATATATCTATATACATATATATATATATATATATATATATATATAGAGAGAGAGAGAGAGAGAGAGATGTATATAAATTCTGAGTGAGGCACATGTGTACAGATGTATTGCAACAGGTGCCTGGTGACAAAGGCATGGAGTGAACACCAGTGTCAAAACTGGAGTACCATACCCCATTTCAAATCACCTACACCAGTAACCACCAGATATGTGATTGGCTGCCCACCACTGCATGTGTCAGGGGTGAACAGGGTCATAAATGTGTACAATAGTCCCCCCAATGATATTCACAGTAGCACACTATTCCTGGAATACCTGCACATGGTATGTGTCAGCAGACATGGTGTGTCAGCTATGGACATGTAGGTCAGTGTACCCTACCACACCACATAATGGCTGCCATGGTATGCACCTCACATGACAGCTACAGATATGGAGAAGGACACACTGACATGTACAACACTGTGACAATGCACTCAAACACATTACCAATGCACAGTGGCTGACAGCACCACAGAGTACACACATACTACCCACATAGAGGTTTCCACTCCTGGATTTACATACGTAAGTCACACCCATGACAGATGTCCAACAACCATAATAACACCTCACACTATCCACAACCTAAATGACTGCTGTGTGTCGTCCATGCCACTGCAACAGAGAGCACATGTGGAGGTAAAGGTTCCTACCCACAGATAAGACATACCCTGCAATAAACCACACAGTGTTAAGAAGCAAGACTCCCCATGAGTACATGTCACACATACCCCTGCTGAATGTTAGTCAGATAGGTAATATGCCATATGAGTCACCCTGTGTAACTGTGTGACAGCAGCAGGTACCATCATACCACATGTGTCACAATGGTCAGGGTAGCAGAACAGTATGCTGCTGTAGTCCCAGGGGCAATAGCATATTGTATAGTATTGTATTGTAATGTATTGTATTGTGTTGTATTGTATTGGTATGTTGAGGTGCCTCCTTCATGGAGTGGAACCACTGCTGCTGTGCGCCAGTGTACAGGTACATATCCTGTAGTCAGGCTAGTGTTACATAGCACTTCTATATGTGTGTTTAGCTCCTGTCGGAGTTCATGTAGCATGCAACCGGGGATACCATCAGGTCCCATTCATGTTATGCATTCTGCTTTCCTGAGGGCGGCTCTCACCTGGACATCTGTGATGACAGGGAGGTTACAGTCAGCTGGGATAACTATGTCTTATTTTGGGGGAGAGGGAGGGGTGAAACCTGCACTGAACCTGTCTGCCACAATGTTGTCAATATCTGTGGTTCCAGTGAATTATTTGTTGTTGTGTACTAACTATGAGCATAGTGGAGGGATTCTGACCAGGTTGCTAACATAACTGAAGAAGGCCTTGTGGTTATCTGTAGTGTCCCTCTTGATTTCCCTCTCAAAGTTGCCCATGGATGTTTGTATGAGGGAAAATAGATCCTTACTAGTGCTGCTCAGACATGCCTTCCCTTTATGGAATTATGCTCTGTCTTGCAATAGATTCCATCTTTTGTAATGCAATCTGTCTATGGCTGGGGTCCACCAGACAGGATGCCGTCCTTTTGTGGAGAGTGTCTTGGTCATATATGGGATTGCATGATCCATGCATTCTCGGAGATGTCCATAGAAAGCATTTGTGAAGGGGTCAGCATTGTGGGGTGTGTCTTCCACTGGCCCAGTGGGCTGAAAGGATACCATGTCACTGTTACAAAGTGTAAAGTTTGCATTTGCAATGTTATTCACTATAGTCGTTTGTGCTGGTGGTGGAGGTGGGATATGTATACCCAGGGCAATTAGTTTGTGGTCAGCTCACAGTAGTTGATGATGTAGCCCATACAGTACCTAGATACAAACCCCCAGAGTGAGGAGGTGCTCTGGACCTGAATCAGTGTCCTGACTGCTGGGGTTTGGTAGTATGTCATATGGGGTGTGCCAGGTACTGTTGCACAGTTGCTGGCTGAGCACTGATACCTGGCCATTTACATGTGTATCCACCAATAGACAGACAGATGCTATATATGTGAGATATGTCGTATCATAACAGTCGAGTAGCATGTGTAGTATGTGTGCCAAATTCTGCTGACATACATTGCTGATATCAGGTTATTTCCTTTTTCAGGAACATGGCTCACCCGTGAAATCCAGCTTACTCCGCAGCTGAGGATGAGGAGATACACCAGAGCCTGGTGCAGGATTATGCAATACTCTTTTCCCGCACCAGCCAGAATCAGCAGGAGAGGGCTGCACTGTGGCAAGACCTGGTCCGTCGGGTAAATGACATAGGCACGCATAATAGGACATATGAGTAGGTACGACATCACTGCAGTGATTTAATCAGAAATGTCCGTCAGCGTGCGTTGGATATCCACAGGCAACAGGTCGCCACAGGCGGTGGGGTGGCTACGCATCCCCCACTCACCAGACTGGAGGGACTACTCATGAGTGTAGTGGCTCCAGCCCGCCAACAACAACAGCAGCAGACATGCATTATGATGGAGGCTGGAGCCACGCAGCAGCAAGACTATGAGCGTGCAGGTAATATGCCATATGTATAGTTGACTGTTGTGTACACTGGTAGTTAATGCATGTGTGAGGTGTGTCCTTGGTTTGTAGCTGTCATCATAGTATTTAATGTGCAAGTGTGATATCCTCAATATCAGCAGCTGACCTGTGAAAGGCGACTATTGTACTACTGACCTGTATCATACTCAGTAACAATGGCACAGTTGTGCCCACTGACATTAGTTTCCTCACTTCTGCAGGTCCCTCCGGTGTAACAGCAATGCAGCCTATCCATGCTGGTGAGTGTGTATTAACAATACCTTTAATAGTCTTGATAGTAATAGTAATATTAGGCTCACTTAGTAGTGCTCTGTGTATGCATGCAGGTGTGTCTGTGTGTTGATATCTCGCATACTGAGTAGTGTACAACTGTGTGCAACTGTGTGCAACTGTGCATGTGTGCACGTGTGCACGTGTGCATGTGTGTATGTGTGCATGTGTGCACCTGTGCATGTGTGCATGTGTGCATGTGTGCATGTGTGCGCATGTGTGCATGTGTGCATGTGTGCACCTGTGCATGTGTGTGCATGTGTGCATGTGTGCACGTGCACATGTGCATGTGTGCACCTGTGCATGTGTACACCTGTGCATGTGTGCATGTGTGCACCTGTGCATGTGTGCATGTGTGCATGTGCATGTATGCATGTGTGCATGTGTGCATGTGCATGTGTGCACATGTGCATGTCTGGACCTGTGCATGTGTGGATGTGTGCATCACTGGTAATATTGTGTAGACATTGTAAACTGTGTTTCCTGTTTCCCTCCCACAGGTTCTGGTGCTGCTCTGGTGTCATGCAGCAGGGAACCTGAATCAGGTGCCATGGGTACTGATGATGACATCTGTGTAATGGCACAGGAAGGTATGCCAGGGTCTATCATTGGTCAGCCGATTGACAGTACACAGCTGTCAACCCCATCAATGTGCACAGTTATCCTGCCAATACACCCTTTGTCATCAATGTCCCTAGGTGATGGACAGCATACAGTGGGCATTGACCAGGGTAATGTGGTATCTGTGGCACATGCCTCCCCACACAGCAGCCATGGGCATGGCCCTGAGATGGTACCACACAGACAGATGTCCAGGGGTTCTCGTGGGAGCATCCGTGGTTGTACTGCCCCTGTCAGACGTGCCCACAGAGGTCTTACAACCTCAGCTATGTTTCGGGCTGTCATGCAGGCACAGTCACGTATGGAACGGTACACCAGACAGGGTCTGAGGGAGCTGACAGCATGTCGCACAGCCATGACTGACAGTATGCGTGACATTGCGGCTGCCATCCGTAATTTCACCAATGTCATAGACAGACGTTGTGGGGACATATTAGACCGGTTCCACAACTACATGTCCATGAGCCAGGGCAATGGTGGATGGTTGAGGCGTCGACGTGGGTGTATGCCAGCAACAGCAGCAGCTGGCAGTCGTTGCGGACGACAACAGGGCCGCGGCCGCCCCCATAGTGCCAGCAGCAGCCCCAGCAATGCTGGGTCTGTGCTGTCATCAGACCACCCCAGGAGACCACGTGCACATGGCTCTGGCCAGGCCCGACAGGGATCTGTGTCCAGTCAACGAACACCTGCTTCTGATGACAGTACCCAGTCTGGGTTGGTACCGGATACGGTCCGTAGCACCCCTGCAAGGCACAGGTGCCGTGTCCGTGGCCAGAGACACTGATCTGTATGACCTGGCAGGTACAGTCTGTGGCTGTCCACAAACACCAGTATATGGCAGCCATGAGGTGGAACTGTGTGCATGCATACACACATGCGAATTGACAACACCTAGGGCTACCGCATACACGCACACACTGCATCAACATTGCCCCACCTTGTACTGCTGTCCCTCAACAACACACATACACATACATGTCAATTAGTGGTATCGGTGGCTGACTCAGGCATACCAAGTTCACACCCTGTGCATATGATGAAACTGTGCCACCTCCTGCAATCTGTAACATCAGTGCAGGTACAGGTTAACATGTTGCTGATGCACAGGGTGACTACATAGACGTGTAGTAATAGTATCATGTTGTTAACAGTACTGTGCGCTGAAATAATTGTGGGTATATCACAGCATGCCTGATGCAGTAAGGGTATGATTGTCATGTACTGTTGTCTACACCCATGGTAAGTACCATAGTGTATCATCTGCACATGTTGGCATACTGGTGGTAAGGATGTCAACAGAAGGCTACATACATAGGTAGCACAGGGGATAAGGTAATGAAAGTATTAATGCAATGATGGACATGTAAACTGCAAGTGGCATGTTGCCCACACTGGACTCTGCAATGCAGATGTTTGAGGATGTTGATATGTGTGCAGTACTACACGACTGGTACAGGACACACAGGAGCACCCTAGCACTGCAAGCTCACATCTCATACCATGCTAGACAGCCCCAACACACAAAACTAACTGTCACAGGAGGGAGAGTCCCCATACATGTCAGGGATACTGTGGTGGCAGGCCAGGTAGCATACATCCTACTAAGTATGGAACCACTGAGTGAAGGCTCAGTGTCTGTTATTTGACATGTGTATTACTGCAGGTATGAGCACATGGGTTTCCATCCAGTTATTGTACATCCTGACGGTACATGGTCTGTACACTTGTGTGCGCTGAGACTGGACCATAGCCATCTGACCTGTGTATTTCCATGTACATGTGCATAGTGCCTGCATATTTGCAGTGTTACCTACTGGAAGTGGTACAGCTTGTTTGTTGTACAATGGACTACATGCAGCCCTGCTTACTGTAGCTTTGTTTGCATGCATGTTTGCTTGCAATTACCCTGGAATACTGATCCCACCTGCAATGCATAGTTACAGAGCTTCTGTGGACTCCTAGTGACATCTGCATAGCTTACTATATGTATGTCCATGTCTCACTTGACAGAACATCACTGTTTGTCCTGTTCACATGTACGTTGCCTGTGACACATTGCATATGACTTACCTGGCATTTGTCCATGTGAGCAGTCATATATGCCACTGCTAACTAATCACAGGCACTACACCCTCACATACTCATCTTCTGTTGAACCACCTGCTTCGCTAGGGACGGCTTGCACCTGTCACCCCTGGGCTTTCGGATATTGGCAAAGGCTCTTGCTACCCCCATAGTGCCTTTGTTAAGCAAGGCTCAAATAACAAACCCACCTTCATAGGTATCACAAGGGATAAGAAACTAAGAGTAATGCTACTCAACGCCAGAAGTCTAAACCTCAAGGTGCATGCACTCGAAACTCTCCTTAGCATGGAGAACATCGATATCTGTGCAGTAACAGATACCTGGTTCAGGGCTACTGAGAGCACCCCAGCACTACCAGGTTATACCTCATACCATGCTTTTCAGCCCCAAAACTTGGACCGAACCACAAAAGGAGTGGAAGTATTGATATTCATCAAAGAAACCCACACCTCCAGGTTGGTGGCAAAGCACCAAGCATCAGAGACTATCCATGTGCAACTAACAATGGGTAAAACTGCCTTCCAGGTTATAGCCTGCTACAGACCACCCTCCCAAACCCAAGAACCGCACTCGGCCTTCCTGAGAACAGTGGAAAATATGAAGGTCTCTCCAAACACTATTATATTGGGTGACTTCAACTACCCAAACATAGACTGAGAGCATTACTCTAGCTCCAACACCCTAGCCCAAAGATTCCTAGAATATATGAACTCAAATGCTATGGAACAACTTGTTACCACTCCCACAAGAAGGAAAAACAGACTGGACCTGATCATCACCAACATGGGGACTCTATGCTCCAGACCAGAAGTGTATCCCTCACTGGTAAGATCAGACCATAAACTAATGCCACTGGATATTCACATCCCGATCCCACCCCCTGCCCAGAAAACCACAGTGAACAACTTCTCTAAAGCAAATTCACACTCCTCAAAACTGAGGTGGAAACCTTCAAAGTCCCCGGGCCTGTGGAAAATACGGACCAGACCTCAGATTCCTCTATAAATGCATTCTATGGACACCTTCAGGAATGCATGGATCATGCGATCCCGAATAAAACCAAGACCCAATCCTCCAAAGGCAGACGTCCTGTCTGGTGAACCCCAGCCATAAACAAACTATACAATAGAAGGAGGAAGCTGCTAAATGATACAGCAAAATCCCAAAATGGGAAGGCATCACTGATCAGTATTAGCAAAAAACTATGGGCACTCATAAGATTGTCTGAGGCCAGCTTCAAGAGGAAATTGCACAGGACACTAAGGATAATCACAAGGCTTTCTTTAGTTATGTTAGGAACCTGGGTGGTAATTCCCAGATATGCTCAGAGGTAGTCCAAAATGTCAATAGAAACACCAAACCCACAGACATTGCCAACATCCTAGCTGACAGGTTGTGCGCAAACTTCTCCCCCCCCTCCACACCGACAGGGCAAATATCTATCCCAGCAGAGTGCTGCCCCCCTGACATCTCAGATGTTCAGGTAAGAGCCGCCCTCTCCAAAGCAATAAACACTGCATCAATGGGACCAGACAGTGTCCCGGCCTATGTCCTACATGAACTCCAAGAAGAGCTACACCCAAACATAAAACTACTGTTCAATCCCAGTCTTACTACAGGATATGTGGCCAAAGAGTGGCGTACAGCAACAGTGGTCCCTCTACAGAAAGGTGGTGCCTCAACGGATCCTGGACACTATCGCCCCATAAGCCTGACTAGCTTGGTCTGCAAAGCTATAGAAAGGATCATCATGGACCTCATAAATAAAGATATTGGGGACCTACAGACACTGGATCATACCCAGTTCGGCTTTGTTAAGGGCAGATCCTGCCTCTCAAACCTGGTTGATTTCTTTGAAACAGTCACCAAGGCCATTGGCGAGGGGAACGTGGTCCACACAGCCTACCTGGACCTCGCAAAAGCCTTCGATACAATACCCCACTCGGGCATTCTAGAGAAGCTCACCAGCTTAAATATCAAACCCTATGTCACTAGATGGATTGCACACTGGCTCAAGGACAGAACCCACATGGCTAGAAATGCTGGAGCCATGCCAGACTCCAAACCAGTTACAAGTGGTGTCCCACAAGGCTCAGTCCTGGGACCTCTCTTGTTCGGTATATATTTCTCGGAGGTACAGGCCAACACGGAAGGACTGTGGCTGACCAGATTCGCGGATGACTGCAAACTGGCCGCCATAATCGACTCTCCAGCCGACACAAGCATCCTCCAAAAGGGCCTCATAGAAACAGACAACTTGTGCCAGAGCCATGGCCTCAAGCTGAATGCCAAAAAGTGTATAGTCATTCCCTTTGGCAAAAACAAAGTGCCCACAAAGTACCACATAGGTGGTAATCCATTAAGTGCAGAAGAAGTAATTAGGGACCTGGGGACCCAAGTTGATAGCAATCTCTCATTTGACAACCACGTGGCCAAAGTGGTTAGAAAAACATTTTATATAGCCCACCTCATCATGAAGGGATTCACACCTAGATCAGGGGAGGACATTGTGCCTCTTTACTCATCCCTCATCAGGCCCATAATTGAGTACAATGCCCCTGTTGGGATGTACCTTACCAGACACCTGCAGCAACTGGAAAGACCCCAAAAGTACCTCACCAAGAGGATCAAAGGGATCAAACAGATGCCATATGCTGACCAGTTAAAGAAACTCCAGCTCTACTCAGTGGCATACCGCCTGTTCAGAGGCGATCTGTGCCTGATGTATAAAGCCATGTCAGACCCGGAATTAATAGGCATGCTGCACCTCAGAATATCCAAATCCCATCAAGCTACATGCTCGAGAGACTTGAACCTCAGCACTGAAATAAATAGGGCATGCTGGAGGGACAGATTCATAACCCAGAGGCTCCCTTCACTCTGGAATAAAATCCCAGTCCAGGTTAGGCAGAGTCCCTCATTGACTCTCTTCAAGAGGAATCTTGATGAGTGGATGGGACATTGTAGGTTTACCCCGGGTATCACTTCTGTGTCACTGTTAAACAGAGGCACAGTATACTAACCTCGAAAAAGGGCATAGCAAGATAAATTTACAATGGATGGCGACAGCAAAACACATTCTGGCTAGGTTTATAAATGCCCTAGGGCAGATAGCCTAGTATGAACCTATGAACCTATGAACCTATGTACCTTGTTCCCCATTGGCTCTATGTGCTGTTAATCACCATGGCAATCACAATACTATGGTAGCATGTGCAAAGGTCAGTTGTCAGTCACCTCTATGGTACAGTTGTGGAATATGTGGGCCATGTGGGAATGTCACAGTTGCCACATGTACACAGTCAACCCTCTCCCCTACACATGGACGTACAACACATGTATGAGATGGAACCACATAGCCAAACTGGGGACTAAGCACTCTGAACCCAGTACTGGCATAACCTGTCAGGTGGCATGAAATACTACAGTGACTACAATACCAGTCTGATGTAGACCTACACTGACAGCAATGCAAGCACGTGAACACACTGGGCCATTCGTGGAGCCTAAGAATAGCATCCTGCCTGAGCGGCAGACACCTCTGCAGCTGGCACACAGGCATGCATTATGCCAGAACACATCATGCATAACACATAGCACACAAATCCTGTGTGCCAAACAGTCACAGCCTGTACAGCTAGACAACACACCTGCTACAGTTGTGTTATGTACCTTTATTGTCCGGTACAGCGAGGTCACGCTCACCAGGCTGGACAAGGTGAAGGTCACAGTGGCACTATGGTCCACCACATAACACAAGCATACAGGTCAGTCAGAGGCATGGACACATATGACTCAGTCATTGTTCATGCCACTATGGCTGACCTGTGATGTACCTCCCTGGACTACATGATAGGGAACATGGAAGGGCTCTCTGAGCATGTGGCACAGGCTGGTATGACCCTGACCTTGGTTGGCATCATACCCTCACCAGGAATGCTGACGTATTACTGAATGCTGATGAATTACTGTAGCTACAACACCCGAGCTGAAAGGTTCCTAGCATGTAGTCACTGCATTGCTATGGAACATCGTGTTACCACTCCCACAACAGGTGAAAACATGCAGCACCTGTTCATCAACAACATGTAGACTATATGCCCCAGACCAGATGTGTATCCCTTGCTGCTAGGTTGATACCATCTACATATTACACTGTATATACACATATCACATGCACACCCACACAGAAGACCACAGTCATAATGTTATCCAGTGCAAATACCATGTATTCACATGTGGCAGGCATCAGACATGGTAACTATTGAAGGTCACAGGTACATATGTGTATTTGGCACACACATACATCATCTGTGTCCATTGCCATTACTGGTTTAATCGATGTCATGCATTATTTTGAACAACAACCCACACACATGGGCATTCTGTGTGACAAAAACACATGTGGCATGTCTGGAATCCAAAGCCATAACTAACTGTGTTATGACAGTAGTGAGAGACGCAGTAGCAGAGCATGCTATTTGGATTACTGGGAGATTTGCTGTCTTCCGCTGTACTTGTAGGGTGCTGACACCATCTCTGTGTAGAGATTGGAATATGCAGCAGCTGGTGTGTTGTACTGGTTGGCAAAAGGGTCAGCTCTCTCACACATGTAATTGCCCACACACTACTTTCACCCTCATCCACACACACTTGCTATTTGTAGGATTCAAACCCCTACCTAACTATGCTATGACACTCAAGACAGACACATTAGCAAAGCGCGCTATTCACATTACTGGAAGGTTTCCCTTCTCCTGCTGTACTTATAGGGTGCTGACATCATCAGTGTTTAGAAAGGGGAATGTGCATCCTGTAGTGTGTTCTCCTAGTTGCCAAAAGGGACATTTTTTTCATACAGACTTGCACACACACTAACCCCTTCCCCACATACTGAGAACTTGCAGGCTTCAAACCCTTACCTAACTATGTTATGACACTTGAGACGGACGCATTAGCGGAGCGTGCTATTCAGATTACTGGGAGGTCTCCCTTCTCCTGCTGTACTTATAGGGTGCTGACATCATCAGTGTTTAGAAAGGGGAATGTGCATCCTGTAGTGTGTTCTCCTAGTTGCCAAAAGGGACATTTTTTTCATGCAGACTTGCACACGCACTAACCCCCTCCACACATACGGAGCATTTGCAGGATTCAAACCCCTATCTAACTATGTTTTGACACTCGAGACAGACGCATTAGCATAGCACACTATTCACATTACTGGAAAATGTCTCTTCTCCTGCTGTAGTTATAGGGTGCTGACATCATCAGTGTTTAGAAAGGGGAATGTGCATCCTGTAGTGTGTTTTCCCAGTTGCCAAAAGGGACATTTCCTGCACACAGGCTTTACACACACACCAACCCCTCTCAGCCACCCACACACACACACACACACTGAGCATTTGCAGGATTCAAACCCCTACCTAACTACATTATGACACTTGAAAGAGATGCATTAGCAGAGCGCACTATCCGAATTACTAGGCACCTGTTCTGCACCTGCAGTATTTATAGGGTGCTGACATAATTATTTCTACAGAGGTATGTACATCTAGTACTACCTGTCAGGTGGGGGATAGCATATATATGCATTTGCAGCCACCTACATCAGGGTCAGATATGCACATCGCACTGGCAGGTTATGTTTTATACCATGCTTCGTGACCACAGGACCTGTAACACACAACACAACCAGTCCTGACCACCCCTCCCACATCCAGGACACACACTTTGCTTCCCTGGGAACAGTGCCAAGATATGCAGGTGTTCACATACACCATTCCAGTTGTTAACGTCAGGTACAGGCATATTGTGTGTGGGAACTACTCAGGCCTTTACAACATTACCCTACAGCCACTACAATTTGTGAGTCCATGTGCTATGGCAGAACCACTCACCACAGCCACAAGGGGGAATACATATTTCACCTGACCATCTACAACATGGGTACTCACTGTTCCACACCAGAGGTAGACCACCATTGTTGATATCTGACCATACCCACCTTTCCCTGGCCATCCATATCCCATCCCCACCCCAGGCAAGGTTGTCACTGCAAACAAACTGTATTTATCAAAAGCAGACTTTACACTTGTGAAGACTGGGGTGGAAGACTTCAGAGGACCCATGCTGGGGGAGTATACAGGCCACTCTGCATAATCCTTGACAATTGCATTCTATGAGCATGTGGAAGGTTTGCATTGATCATGCTATCCCAAATATACCCATGACTGCTCCACAACAGGACACCTGTCAGATGTACACCAGCCATATATGAGCTGTCCAACAGACAGAGTGAGCTAATACATTGCAGAGCAGTAGCCCACAGAGGGAGGACATCTCTGAGCAGTGCCGGCATGACACTTCAATCCCTCATAATCATCACGACACAGTGTTGACAGTGAAATTGTCCAGACAATGCAGATAAGGCTCCCCTCAGTCTGTTATTGACGCCCACTTACTGTTAGAGGTCCTCAGCAACCCTCTTCCAGCACACACCAACAACATGGCTGTGGCTTAGCAAATTCAAACCCTGGGATCTCCACTGTGTCCCTGCTTGACAGAGGCACAGCACACTAGCCTCACACGGTGCCTTATGTGACCTACTTTACAGTGGCACAGTAGCCTACTGTACTGGGGAGGCAGACGCCAAGCACACTCTGGCTAAGCTGTCATTCCCTAGGGCAAACAGCCTAGTGTTGACCTCTACACCCATATGTTTAATTGTCAGATGCACATTATTTGTTGCTGATAGACTGTTTGCAGGTCTTTATTGCCATAGCATTCCCTGTTTGTATGAACAACTTGTGTATCTGTGGAAGATGTTTGCATATGGGAGGGATCCACTATATCACGTATGTCGCTGTAATCATTTAACTGTGTGCACTGGGCAGATTGCTGTAATGTGGTTGGTTCCTGGAATAACACGTACAAATACCAGATATGTGTGGCCAACTGCTAAACTGAGATTTGGCCTAAGTGTGTGAGCATGCCCAGTTCAGCCTTCCCATGGCACGTTGTCTGACATATGTCTCATTTATCAAAGTGTGCGAGCATGCCCAGTGTGAGCTTTCCATATGTTGAACTCTGCAGCCCACCACATTTGTGGATGAGTGTGAACTTCAACAAATATCTCCCGTTTATGGTTGTGTGTTGTGTGTCATGTTGTGTAGTTACTGTCCAACTGCTTTGTGTGTGAACATAACAGGGATTATACTGTGCCTGCAGGGTTTTCATGGGATACTTTGCATACAGTTGTCAACATCCTTTCATACTGACCTAACACTGTAGTACTGTATAGTGTACTGGTTCAGTACTTTCAATGTGGTGGACAGTATCCTGGGCTTTAGTCCTATCACTGCTTTACATTTGCATAGTGAGCACAACAGCCTGGTTAGGGGCCAGTTGTGCACATCTGACCATGTTGCATTATGTTCAGATATGAACTACTTAAACCAGGATTGTCCAACATTGGTAGTGTATTCCACAACATAGGTGTACATTTGCAAACACTAGCGATGTGCCCTAGGCCATTTCTAATGCTAGTCGGAGAGTGTGTTTGTCCTTCGACACACATTGTAAGTGGAGTTTGCCATGACATATGTCATGGTTAGTATACTGTGCCTCCATCTACCTGTGACATAACAGTGATACCCAGGGTAAACCTACCATCTCCCATCCACTCATCAAGATTCCTCTTGAGGAGAATCGATGAGTGACTCTATGGATAACCTGTACTGGGAGTTTACTCATGAGTAGGGGTGGCTTCTGTGTTATGGATCATGCAGTACAGCTTGTCCTATGTATGTCAGTGCTGGGGTTCAGGTCTCTCATGTGCATAGCTCACTGCCATTCAGATTGTACAAGGTGCAGCATGTTCATTGATTCCAGCTTGGACATGGCTTTATACATCAGGCACAGCTTGCCTCTGGGTGGGCAGTATGGCAGTGTGTGTAGCTGCAGTTTGTTTAATTAGGCAACACATGGCATCTGTTCAAGCTCTTTGATACTCCTGGTGAGGTGCTATTGGGGACTTTACAGTTGATGGAAGTGTCTGCTGTGGTACATCCCACAGGGGCTATTGTAGTCAATTGTAATGCTGATGAAGGATGACTGCAGAGCCACAATGACCTCCCCTTATCTAGATCTGACAACCTTCATGATTAGGTGGGTATATGGTATGTTTCTGTAAACACTACAGCCACATGTTTGTCCAATGCAGGATATCTATCACCTTGTGTCCCCAGGTCTCTCATTACATGTTAAGTACGTAATGGGTTAACACCTATGTGGTAATTGGTGGGCACTTACAGTATATCCACGGGGGTTGACTATACACTTTTCTGCAATTAGCTTGCTGACATGGCTATGGCACCAGTTTTCTGTTTCTATGTGGCCCTTTTGTGGGATGCTTGTGTCAGCTGGAGGGTCAGATATGGTGGGCAGTTTGTAGTCCTCTGCAAACATGTTCAGACACAGTCCTTCCATGTTGGCCTGTACCTATGGGACATATATACCAAACGAGGGAGGTCCCAGGGCCAAGCCTTGTGGGATGCCAGTTCTATCTGGTTTGTAGTCTGACATGGCTGCAGCATGTCTGACCATGTCAGTTCTGTCCTTGGTCTGGTTTGCAACCCCTCTACTGACATAGGGGTTTATATTTCAGCTGGTGAGCATATCTATAATGAACACGTAGGGTATTGTATGGAAGCCTTTGCAAGGTCCAGCTACGCTGTGTGGACCACATTTCCCTCATCAATGACCTTAATGACTGTTTCAAATGAGTCAAACATGTTTAGGGGCAGGATCTGCACTTAAGAAAGCCACACTGGGTAGGGTCCGGTGTCAGTAGGTCCCCAATATTTTTATGTCTGCGGTACATGCTGATCCTTTCCATAGCTGTGCAGAACAAGCTTCTCAGGATTCTGGGGTGGTAGTTTTCAGTATCCATTCAAGCAACACCTTTGTTGAGAACGACCACTGTTGTTGTACACTGCTCTTTGGGTACATATCCTGCGGTAAGGCTGACATTGAGCAGTAGTGTGATTTGGCATTCCATTCTTCTTGGAGTCCATGTTAGACTCAGCCCAGGACACCATCTCATACCATTGCTGCTGTGTGTTTTGCTTTGTAGATGTTGGCTGTTACCTCAGCATCTGCAATGTCAGGGGGCCAGCAATCTGCTGGGATAGATATTTTGCATTCTGGGGGGGGGGGGGTTTGCACTGCAACTGTCAGGATGTATGTTGGCAATATGTGTGTGTGTGTTTGGTATGTTGTTTGTAATATTTGTGTGATTCAGAGCATATCTGTGAATTCCCAACACGGTTCCTACCATCAGCTGAGGAAGCCTTGGGATTATCCTTAGTGTCCTGTACAATTTGTATCTTCATAGGTTCATAGATTCATACTAGGCTATCCACCCTAGGGCATTTGTAAGCCTAGCCAGAGTGTGTGTGGCTTTCGCCACCCCTTGCTATGTGAATATTATGGCCATTTATGATTTGCTTTGCTGTGCCTCTGTCTGGACGTGACACAGTGAAGACCCCCAGTGTAAATCTACAATCATCCATCCACTTGGCAAGATTCCTGTTGAAGAGTGTCAGTGAGGAGCTCTGCCTAACATGGAGTGGGATTCTGTTCCAGGGTGTGGGGAGCCTCTGGGTTATGTATCTGTCCCTCCAGCACATCCTATTTCATTATGTGTTGAGGTTGATATCTCTCACTCTCACAGCTCCGATGGCTTTGAGTTTTCTGGAGTGGAGCATGTCCATTACTCCTGTGTTGGACATGGCCTTGTACAACAGACATACAATGCCTCTGTGTAGGCAGTATGTAACTGCATTCAGCTGGGGTGTCTACAGCCAGGCAGCATATGATATATATTTGAGACCATTTATCATCTTGGTGAGGTACCTTTGAGGTCTTTCTAACTGCTGCAGGTGTCAGGTAAGGTACATCCCAAATGAGGAATTGTACTGGGTTATGGGTCTGATAAGAGAACAGTATAGGGGCACAATGACCTCTGTTGACGTAGATGTGAATCCTTTCATGATACGGTGTCCAATATAGACAGTCTTCCTAGCCACATTGGCAATGTGAGTATCACATAACAGGTTACTGTCCACTTGTATCCCTAGGTCCCTGATTACTCCTTCCATACATAATGGTTTACCACCTATGTGGTAATTTGTGAGTACCTTGTTTGGTATTTGGTGGGACAGTCATACTGTCCAGTGTCTTCACGACGGCTGGGTGGGGTTCCTGTGTGTGAGAGTGTGGTCTGTAGCATGCTACAGACTGTACAGCAGTCTTGCCTATGGTTAGTTGCACATGGGTGGACTCCAATGCCTTGTGCATTGTCAGTTACCTGGACATATGGGTGTCTGTGCTGAATATGGATACTCACCCTCCTTTTATGTTTTGTTCCAGGTTTTGGGGCCATAACGCATGATATGTGGTATAACCTGGTAGTGCTGGTGTGCTGTCAGGAGGCTTGCAGCAGGTTTCTGTCACTGCACAGACATCGATGTTCTTCATACTGGGGAGGGCCTCGGGAGCATGCATATTGAGGTTTACACATCTGGCATTGGTCAGCATTACCCTTATGTTTCTTTCCACTTATGTTTTCTAGGGTGGTGGGTTAGTCTTTTCAGCCTTGCCTACAAAAGGCTATATGGAGGTGGCAAAAGCCTTATCCAATATCCAGATGCCCAGGGGTAACAGGTGCAAGCCATCCCTGGAACAGCTGCATGGCTTGTCAAGCATGACATCCCAAGCAGACAGACATTGGATCCCCTTGGAATGACACCAGTAATTGTGCCACTTGTTATAACTGATCATTCTGTGTTTGTACTGTGGCATCATTCTTGATGAGGGTAGGATGCTGCAAACGGTCAGTGTCATACCGGCCTGGACTACATAATTGGAGAGCTCATCTATGTCTCTTTTCATGTAGTCCGGGGAGGTACATCTCAGGTCATTCACACCAGCATGGACTATGACTGCATCATATTTCTACTTGCTTTGGGGTGACCTGCATACTTGTGTTATGTGGCGTATTGTAGCAGCCTACAGGCAGCTTTCTGTACCCTTTCTCTTTTTCAGTCTGGTGTGTGGGACAGCAGCGTGTCTCACTATGGAGTCACCTATTACAACTGTATCAGGCATGTTGTTTCTCCTTCTGGCCTGTGACTGTTTGGCACACCAGCTTTGTGTACTATGTGTTGCATGTGCTATGTTTGGAGGTTGTTTGATTGGGTGTCTGCTTTGGAGGCCTCTGTTGGTGTGGTGTGTTTGTAATTCGGGCCTCCGGGAATGTTTTTCTGTGTTTATGTCTTTGGTTTGCAGTTGTGATAGGTCTATGTGGGACTGGGTTTGTGGTGTGTGTGGTTACCTTCTCCTCCTGACTAGTTTTGGGAGTACTGAGTTGAGGGAGTTCAGCCTCCAGTTTGGATAAATGGTTGCATCTCTCACATATATTTGTATTTCTTGGGGGGAGTTGAGGGTTGTCTGTGTACTTGGGGCAGGTGTAACATTGCCTCAAGATTCACAGATTCAACTTGTTGTAGCTGGCCTTAGTGGATTGTATGTGTGGACATATTTTATTGCCATACTACTGATCAGTGATTGCTTATTTTTTTATGTTTGCTCTATCATGTAGTAGCTTCCTCATTCTCTTGCATGGTTTGGTAATGGCTGGAGTCCACCATGCCAGATGCCTGCGTGCATGGCATTGTGTCTTATTTTAATTTAGGATTGCATAATCCGAGCATTCCTGGCAGTGTTCATGGAATGCCTGTATAACAGGTTCTGAGGTGTGGCCCATATTTTGCACCTGCACAGGGCCTTTAATAGATTCCACATCAGTTTGGAGGAGTGCAACTTTTGCTTTACACATGTTTTTCACTGTGGTTTTCTGGCCAGGGACTGTGGTCAGGATGTGTATATCCAGTGTGATTACTGTATGGTCTGGTCTTACCAGTGAGCAATACACTTCTCATCTTGCCATCCAGTACCCATGTTGCTGATTATCACATCCAGTATGCTTACCCCTCTTGTGGGAGTGGTACATTGTTCCTGGGCATTTTGGTTTATGGATTCTATGAACTTTTGTCCTACAGTGTTGAAGCTAGTATAATGCTCCCAGTCTATGTCTGGGTATTTTCAGTCACCCAATATAATGTGGTTTGGAGCACTTGATATATTCATGTATTCCAACATAGGCCAGGTGCAGTTCCTGGTGTTGGGACGGTAGTCTGTAGCAGGCTATAAACTGGGAGGCAGTTTTAGCCACTGTTACTTGACCATGGCTAGTCCATGCTGCTTCTTGTTGTGGTACCAACATGGGGGTGTGGTTATCCTTGACAATTATTGCTAGTCACCCTCCTTTTGTAGCTTATTCCATGTTTTGAGGCTGTACAGCACAGTATGAGGTGTAACCTGGTAGTGTTAGGGTGCTGTTGTGAGCCTTGACCCAGTTTTCTGTTACAGCACAGATATCAACATTCTCCATACTGGGTGAGTTTAGATTGCATGTATCTTGCTGTTTAGACTTCTGGCATTGGGTAGCATTACATCTAGGTTCTTATCCCTTCTGATACCTATGGAGGTAGGTTTGTGTTTTGAGCCTTACCTATTCAGGGCACGCTGTGGGTAACAACAGCCTTTGCCAGTATCCATACAGCCTGCACTGATAGGTGCACACCAGTCCTCGCAGGTGGAGCATCATGTCATGCTCAGTATGTCATCACAGGCTGGCACACATTGGATCCCCTTTGACTAACTGCAATACTTCAGCCAATTATTGCAATTGATCATCTCATTGTCATATTGTGGCATGATGCTTGGTGAGGGTAGGATGTTAGTCACGGTCCTCAGGTGTGCATATAGTACATGGTGTTACATTACTTAACACATGGCATTCATGCCTCAGGTGGTGCTGCAGGGCTGCCTCTGTCGGATGCGCATATTACACTCCCTGTACAAGTTTGTGAGCAGGTCATGTCATTTTAGGCATCCCTGTTATTATTTGAGTGAGTCAGAGGGGGTATCATTCCCAGGGTTCCTACTGAGCCAGTGTATGTGCTATGCGTTGCCTCTTTGCCAAGGCTAGGGCATAGTGGGCACGCCTCCTTCTGCCTGGGCAGGCTCAGGTTGTTCCTCCTCCGAGTCATGCTCTGCCTGTGATGGCCTTGGCAATGGTGGGGGGCTGTTTGGGCCAGCCCTATCCTGGTCCTGCTGCAGCTGTTTTCGCAAGATCATATTATGTAGCATAGCACATACCATGACAATTTGGGTACATGTAGTTGGTGTGTACTGCAAGGCTCCACCAGATGTGTCCAGACACGGGAACCGTGACTTGAGCAGCCCAAACACATGCTCTATTACATTACGTGTTTGTGCGTGTGCCTCATTATGGTGTTCCTGTTCAGGTGTGTGTGCGTTTCTGATGGGTGTCATCAGCCACGGCTCCAGTGCATAACCTGCATCCCCCACTAGGTGTCCGTGTGGGATGTCCCCATTGGCAAATGTCTGGTACAGCTGCGTCAAATGCCAGATGTGGGAATCATGGTAGCTCCCAGGGCAGCCAGCACACACATTCATTATTATGCCCTGGGCATCACACATGACCTGGCAGTTGATGGAGGGGAAGCCCTTGCGGTTAATGTAGGCCCTACCCTGCTCACCGGCTGGTGCTTTGATGCATATGTGCGTGCAGTCTATTGCACCCACTACCTCAGGGTATTCCACTATTTGCTGGAAGAGACGCATATTGCTGGCCAATACCTCACGGGCATTGGGGAAATATACATGATCACCGACATGTGCTGGCATGGCATCCAGGAACTGACGCAGTACCCTGGAGGCTGATGCCTGTGATATCTCCATCATATCACCAGTTGGTCTTTGGAAGGTACCTGTTGCTAGTATTCTTAGGCCAACACATACCTTGGTTTCCACTGGGATGGGTTCCCCTCTGTTGGTTCTGTGTGTGAGGCGTGGCCTGCACAGCTCAACTATTTGCTGCAGGAGCTCTCTGTCCACTCTATAGCACTCTACTATCTCCAGCTCATGTAACCCGTGGTAGGTGACCCTGGGCCTGTACACTCTTCTCCATCTCTTCACTGTGGGTTGTCTGGCACCATCTGCATTGTCACCACCCTCAGCAAGTCGCCTGTGTCTCATTATGACAGCTATGGCAGCCCCTAACATTTCTGCTCTGAGTTCAGCTTTTTCAGTTTTCACTTCTAATAGCTTACTCCTGTCTTGCAGTGTCTCTTGAGAGAAACATCCTGCACTGCTGTTTGCAGAGTTTTAAGTGCTGGGCTGGGCTACTATTCTGCCTGTGTAATTGCCTGCTTCTAATTGTTTTCACCTGCTAGCTCCAGCAGTATTCCCTGCTAGCTTCCTACGAATTCTGTTGCTTCCTTTTTCCTTTCTGTTTCCTCAGGAGGGAGCAGCATGCATACTAGCATAAACACGCTCACAGTGGCTTACACACGCGCACACATGCTTACACAGTGCAGAATCTGCTTATTCGGGTGAAAACACGCGCACACCAGCGCAAACAGTGTTAAACATTTACCAACAGGCTCCCACATGCTCAGTCTGCCTTACACACGCGCACACTGTCCTACTCGCGCTTCATGGTGCGCACACGTGCGCATGCACACCCAGCAAGAAACTTTGGTGTAGGCAACAGTGTACACCTTCCATTTCTTGACTTTCCCGTGCTTATGTTGTGGCACTCCTCTTTCCATGATATGTGTCTGACATCTGTCATGTAACACTGACCTCCAATGAACTGCATTTCTTTCTGCCATTCCCCCCGTGATGTCACCTATCTCCTACTCTGTTCCTCCCCCTTATGTAACTCTTACACTACTCAGAATGTGCTCATTTGCTATGTGACAGTGGAATTCAGTATCCTAACAGTCATTTGCATCAGATTGCCTACTAATGCTTAGTTACATGTCTTAACTCAGCTTCCCCCCTTAGCAACCACTACACGGTGGCCATGTTGTGTTTGGTCTGCTGGTCCCTGCATTGTCATTCCATGTATTGCATAAAACCCACATTTGTGGGTTTATAACCTTCATTTTTATGTTTTATACAGCGCAGCCCGTTTGCGCGGGGCTGCGCTGCGTTTAAACACCGGCGATCGCCGAAAAAAAAAATATTTATTTTTCAGATTTGCGTCAGGGTACCTTGCCAATGGCCACATATTTGGCCATTGGCATGCTGCCTGACACATATGCACCCTTTATTTGGAGCTGACATGGCTCCATTGTGTTTTTTGCAGAAACGTACTCAGTTGTCAACTGAGTACATTTCTGCAGCTAAAACGGCTCTTACACGGGCTGCTTTGGGCTTCCTGGATCGCTAATCTACCTCATTTGCATGCTTTTCGGCTGCAAGTGAGGTGATTAGCATATCCACGCCCACTCCGTGTAAGAGACGTTTTAGCTGGTCTCTTACACGGACTTTAGGGCTGTTCCTGGATTGCGAAGGCTGCATGGAGTCTTACACTACTCTTAGACTCCGTGCAAGCCTTCGTGAATCCTGCCCATTATTCATTCTTACTGTAATGTACACAGCAATAATGTACATAGTATTTATGAAACAGGGATACCCCCTCATTTTGTCCTGCATATTGCAGAAACTCTATCTGTTCTAATCTGATATACCACCTCTGAATATGGCATTGCAGAGCATTTCTTGAAAATGTTACTTAGGTAAGTAATTCAAGTACAATTTGAATGGCTGTGGGTTAGCATGTTGTAAATATGAAATGCAAAAAACTGTACATGCATGCACAGACCCAAAGGAGAGAGGACAAGATACATTTCCATGCACTTTGGGGGTCTAATAATAGAAACGCAGGTATGTGTATAGACCCTCCTCAAATATATACAAAGCAGAATGACTGAAGGGTAAGCAAGAAAACTCTTTGGTCAGGAAGCAGGTCAGGGACAGGGCTGGGGGTTCTCCACTAAGCTGTAATCGGTATTATATGATGCTCATTGTGATGTTGTGGTCCATGGACCCTCTGTCTAAGAACTGAAGGTAGTGCACATTTAACACACAAAATGATTATACATTCTAGGCCATTATATAATCTGAAGGTGATACAAAAGTCAGTGGGCAGCTGTTTCAACTGTTTGCAAAGTAGTTTCCCTGTGCCATTAGTGTTACACCACACAAACTTGCTGACAGCTTTACGTCAACTAAAGCAAAAGGTCAACTAAATTCCCAAATGATTACTATGCAGATCACAGATTCAAAGGTTTCTGAAATATGGAACATTTCAAACTGTGAAAAAAAATGAATGTTGATATTCTCCCTACCCTACTGTATGGATAGGATTATTTTCACACTGTTCTCACTAATATTGTTTCATTGGTCTTTCTCCGTGTTATGAATGAGGTTGTAATCATTGAACCTTAAGATGGTTCCTCTGCAGCTCTGTTCTGCTTCAAGTCTCACCATCCAGCACTGTCCACAAGGGTGAACTGGTTTATAACTTTGTACTATAGACAAGGTCTAATTGCATGATTTTTACATTTTCTGGCAATAAAATCCACATTAATATCTTAACTTATTCATCTGGTTTTGATGGATGCTTTCATACAATAGCCTCTCTGATACTTTTCCGTTAAATCCCTACCAGTTCGCACTGTTGTATTTTGCTGGTATTTCAGTACCAGACACGAGTTTGTCGGTGACAACTACTTCTGTACAACTGACTGACAAGTGTCTATTGTCATGTTAGGTGTACAGGACTGTTAGGTCATTGCAGAAATAGCTACAGTCCACCGTTAAACCCCTACCAGTTGCGTGGTTTTTTTTTTTGGTTTTTTTTTACACATGGTTTTGGCCAGAAGCTAGTTACCTTTTCAGTATAATACTTAAGAGAGAATCCCGTCTCACTGTAGAAGAAGGTTAATGTAGGGGAATACCATTAGGAGAGAAGGTGAAAAGATTCATACTACTTACTGGATATGCTTGGATTGGATGATGTTTGCCATGTAATCTCAGGATTAATGTGTACTACTGTCAAATCAACAACTGCAAACTTTATAAAGAACACATCGCATTGCAGCTGTATGTTTTCAGCTACGCGAGGTGCTATGAAAAAATCTTCACAGTTTTACCCATAAAAAAAAGGTCTTGCCAAAGCTCAAAGTCCCCGGTTTATTGAGTCATCCCTCACATGCAAATGAAAGGAGTCGTTCTCCACATTGTAAAAACTGCGATCTTGCAGCACTACACAAGACATTCGTCTCTGCAGTACTGCCTGCCTGCCAAATTAAATTAAAAAAAAAAGGTAACCTTATATAATGAAAATGATTGTTTTCACATCACATTTGTCAGTATTGCATGAATGATAAAATAGTGCCGAAACACAGCAGCGCAAAGACGTGGTAGGGGTTTAATGGAAATGTACCACCTCTCCTTATTAAGTATCACAATATTTTAGCTCTAAAATTCATTACATCAAAACACTTCCTTGAAGACTTCCACAGATAAGTTAGAGAAGTAAAAGTTATGCATGCAGGCCAGAAAATTAAGAGTAATAAAGTAAATTTCACCCTGTTCCTATATCCAGTACATTAAGTAACCTCAGCCTTCAGTGTATCATTTGCAGTAGCATGTATGCAGCACTAGCCTTTCTGTGAATAAACAGCCAGGTTCTCCCTTTATAGTGATTGAAAATGGAGGGGTTGGTATAATGCTTAAGGTGCTTACCTCACAAACACAAGGTACAGGATTTGATTCTCACCATTGAAAGGGAAATTAAACAGATTTAAAATGGCCCACAAGGGTAGGTAGCCTGGTACTTACCTATGAACCTATGAAACATCCTGTCCCTGCAAGGATATAGGGGTAACTTGATAATGGCCACTTTAGTTGTTCCTTCTTAGGTTTACAAGCTCTTACAAGACTCCAGAGTTTCTATGGTATGCAGTTCCAACACATCCCACTTAGAATGCAAAGAGATGGGACAGATGTACTGGTTGCAGCTCTCACTCATTTATTTAATTAATTTCTACAGAGTAAAAGACTCCCCAGGACTAGAAGAATATCTCATTTCATACAGGGTTATAAAGGAGAGAGTTTAATGTATGGGACTGTTAAGCTAACAGAAGCAGATATTCTTCATATTGTTCACTTCTGCAGTAGACTTAGCTATATGGGTTATATCCTGCCAAGGATATAACAGCTGGCCAGCTTCCAAAGGTTCAGGATGCTTTCCATGCACCCAAACTATCACGCTGCTCAGGCTGAGCTGATTAAAAGATAAGTTTTGGGGCAAAGCCCATCACTACTTTCTTGCCGCCAAAGTGTACACTCCTCTGAGGCTTGCAAGGATCAGTGGTCAGTTTGTGCTTTCCTTAGCTGGGCAGATGAGTTCCCTTTGGAGAAAAAATGCTTACATTTTCTTATTTTACTGATGTTTTATTACTTTCCTCTTCAGGAAAGTTATTTTAAAGCTAGGAGTGTTGTGTTTTAATGGATTGTCTCAAGACTGTAATGTACTTTTAAATGGAACACTCACTGTTTCTATCAGTTTAAAAGTAGTGTTAACTAACTGACAAAATATTTTCTGTGGAGGAATTGTGTTTATTTTTCCACTGTGGTGCTGCCATAGTCTTTGAAAGTGCTTTTTCCTGTGTTTTTTTCTGTCAAAAAAGTAACTTTTCTAGTCTTGTAGTTTTACTGACATTTGTTGCTTGTTTTCCCCAGGACAGAGGCCCTATTTTTGACTTCACCATGAAACAGATTGTCAGTCTCACAGACGGTCCTTCTCCCAGCCACAAAAAGAAAAAAGTTAAACAAACAGCCTTTGCCACCACAGTAGATTAGCACTTTTCCTCAGCTGCAGATGGGTGACTCTGCTGTGGCCATTTTCATACCTCAGACCACTCATCTTTTACCCCGGATCACTCTGATGTAACACCTACAGCCACTATGGACCTGAGGTTAGCCACACCCTCTGCAGCTGTTGGAGTCCCCTCAGTGAGCAAGGCAGAACCACTCTTGTTGATCCTAGGCGAGGGAACAGGGATGGTTTCCCTTTTATATAAGAACATTGTGCCCATCCCTGGGAAAGCAGCAGCTGCCATTTGTAACACAAATGGCCCCATTGTACCTGTCAAAAAGAAAACAGAAAACAAAGCATGTATCTACTTCTCCTCAAATAACTTTGGATATGAGTAGTTTACTGGCACTGGCTCAGGGTTTAATTCAGGCTATTGATCCTTCTTGTAGAGTAGTTTCCATTAAAAGAAAGAGAGATGCCTCCTTCCCTGCTGAGATTCAAGATTCTGAATCTTAACAGGATGATGTAGGGACAGGTTTAGGGTTTTGTCCTCAGATTTCTGATTTGGACTCAGAGGAGAGCTCACTTTCTGATTCTCCCTGTGGGGTTTCTCTTCCTCTGAGACTATTGCTAGAATGTGCCAGTGTTTTCAGTGGGAGAACATTGATGTTTCTCAGTCCCTCAGAAAATACTGAGTTGTTACAGAAGGATTTTCCACACCTGCACTCATACTTCCTGTCCTGTCTTCTTTAGAGGACATGTGTCTTACTACCTGTAATTTTTCTGATAGTCAGCCAGCTGTCCCTAAAAAGGCAGATAGGATGTATAAAGTTACTCAGTCATTTTTATACACTATTCTCAAACCTGATCCAGCCGGTATAGTTGTAGTTTACTCCTCTGCTGCTAGGCACTTAGTTAATTCCAATCCTCTTCTTGCTAATAAGGATGAGAAAATCATTGTTAAGTTTGGGAGAAAAGTGTATACTTCTGCAATTTTGAATTTCTGAATTTTAAATGGTCAGGCTCATATGTTAAATTTTTTTCTGACATATTGTGAAGGTATGAAGACTCATTTATCAACAATTTCTTCTTGTTCTTGTGAAGAAAAATCTGCCTTAAACATTTCAATTTATTCTATTGCACAGTCACTTCTCAATGTCTGCAGTGTGATTCTGTTGATTCCTCTTTCAGGTTTATGACCACTGGTACTGTTGAAAGAGATTTGTTTGGCTGCATTCTCAGAACCTCACAGCTGATGTGAAAAATAAGATGTTAAATTCTCCCTTGGATAGAGATTTAGTGTTTGGCCCTTCTGCTGCAGAGGTGATCAGAAAGTGTGATGAAAGGGGAAAGTTGCTGTAGGGAAATCTAAGATTTTTCAGCCCTCGTTTTCCAAATTGTCCAAAGGATGTTCTTTATCCTCATCCAGTTTTGGCAAAAAAGGAATAAACAGTCTCAAGAGAATGCAGGTAAACAGACATTTAAGAAGAAGTTGAAAGGAGGTTCTAAAAAGAAGACTCAAACCTCCTGAAAACAGGGACACTCCAACAAATCTGAATTACTATTACAGAGACCTTGTGATCCCCTCTCACCCTTACCCTTTATCTCTTCTAGGAAGTCTGAATCTCCATTTTCCTTTGGCAAAAGGTTGTTTCAGACAAATGGGCTATGAAAATCATATATCAAGGTTATAGATGGAGGGGGGAAATTCCTCCTTTCCAGGGTTCATTCCTCACCCTGCAGATAAAATTATTTCATTTCCACCTGTTCTTCATCACATGCTGTCCCAAGGATCTATAGAACTAGTTCCTCCTTCCCAGGTGAGGCAGGGGATTTATTAGGGATGTTCCTAGTCCCAAAGGAAGAAAATGCTTGAAGACCAGTTCTGGATCTTTCTTTCCTAAATATCTTTGTGATTGTGCCCAAATTCAAAATTATATCACTTCACAAGATGTTGCCTCCTCTTTCTCTTTCAAGTTTCCTGGTAATACTACAATTGAAAGATGCTTATCATCACATTCCTATTCATCCAGACTTCAGGCATTTATTTAAGGTTTTGTGTGTCTTTTGGACTATCCACTGTACCAAGTGTGTACACAAAGTGTCTAGCAACAATTATAGCTCATTGCAGGCTACAGGGTATCCACATTTTTTCCATATTTAGATGACTTGCTTATCTTTGCAGAGTCCTTTTCAAAATGTCAGGAATCTTTCTCTTGGGTGAGAGATCTCCTGCACAAACAGGGATTCCAAAAGAACATAGGATCATAGGAAGTTACTAGGCTAAGGGCCCTAGGGCCCTTACAAGCTAAGTTCTTACCCTTATTTCCATGATCAGCAACTATTACCCCTGTCCAAGATTACACAGGTGGAACCCCCAGGGTGAATTTATGGTCACCCACCCAATCGTACAGATTCTGTTTGAAGAGGGCCAGTGAGGTGCTCTGTTTGACATGAAGTGACAGTCTTTTCCAAAGGTGTAGTAACCTCTGCGAGACAAATCTATCCCTCCAGCAGGTTTTATTAATGTCACATACCAGGTTAAGGTCCTTAGAGTGAGTAACCCGTGTGCCATTTGATTTCTGGATATGCAGCATTTCCAATAAAGCAGGGTCAGAGATTGCCTTGCATGCAAGGCAGAGATCACCTCTGAGTAGTCTGTATGAAACAAAATAAAGTGAGACTGATTTCAGACAATCCCCATGGGACAGATATTGAATACCTTGAATTTTCCTTGTGAGGAACCTTTGTGGTTTTTCCAATTGCTGCAGGTGCTTAGAAAGGTACATACCAAAAGGGATGTTGTACTCAAATATTGGCCTGATGAGGGAAAAGTACCGGGAGGTTATAACAATTTGTTTTTTTTCCTGGAGGCAATGCCCTTCTTACCACTGTGGAGACATGGTGGTCAAAGTTAAGGTTGCTGGCAACCTGTGTGCTCAGGTCTCTCATCACTGAGTGCATACTTAAGGTATTGTTTTATATATATATATATATATATATATATATATATATATATATATATATATATATATATATATATATATATATATACATATATATATATATATTTATATACAGTATGTATGTATGTATATGTATGTATGTCTATGTAGTAGTTAGGAGGAACATTGGTTTTACCAAAAGGAATATATTTTTTTTGCATTGAGTTTAAGGCCATGACGTTGGCATCAATTGTTTGTTTGTGTAAGACCCTCTTGTAGGATGTTGACATCATTTGGAGATTCTATGACTGTTTCCATGTTGCAGTCATCAGAAAACATTGTTAGCCACACACCTTTAGTTTTTGCTTGTACTATAATGATGTGATGATAAAAGTCTTTCTTGACTCCCTCACACAGGACTGTGTTCCTGGGATGTCAACCAGACACCTCAGTTCAAAGAACTCTTCTTCTATAGGAAAAAACTAAATCTTTACTTAGAGCCATGTCTAAGGTTTTACACTTTAGTCATTACAAGGGAATATCTCAGGATTTTGGGTCTCATGGCACCTATGATTCTCATGATGCCCCTGACAAAACTCCACATGAGAAGCATACAGTAGTATCTGAAATCTCTTTGGTCCCAACATCAACACCCTTTATCTGTTCAGATCCCAGTACTTGGATTTGTAAGAGCAGAAATATCAAGGTCTCCCCTTCTCCCTCCCTGCTTCAAAGCAGTCAGTCACCACAGATGTTTTGGAGTTGGATTTTGCTTAGGGAGCAGTTTCATGAGAGATAAAAGAGTAGGGGTGTGGGACACCAAGGACAGATGCAAGCACATAAATTTCAAGGAGATGCTTGCCCTGATCAAGGTATTCAATTCTCTGAATCATCTTTGGTCCCCATAACCTCTTCAAGTCGTTACAGACAATACCACAGTGATGTGCTACACCAACAAGCATGAGGGAACCAGGTTGTAACCCCTCTGCAGACTAGTCACTTTAGCTTGCGTTATAGCTTCACAGTACAATTTTACTCTACAGGTAAATTACACTCCATCAGAGCAAAAGTGTGTGGCACACAAGCTGAGGAGGACAGGGGCAGATCTTCACAAAAGTAAACTAGATCCAGGGGGTCTTCCAAGATTTGGTCCATCTGTGAGTTCCCTTAATTAGACCTCTTTGCTTCCTCTATAAATAATCAACTGACAAAATTCTGTTTCAGGACTGCATGCAAGAAAGTCTGGAAGACAGATTCCTTTTCTTTCCTTAGGACAGGAAAATTCCTATATGCCTTCCCACCATCGTCATCATCATTCTCATCATCATCAACCCCTTTTTCCCATTTTACATGGAGTTGGGGTATCATGTCAACTGTTGCCATTTTTCTCTATTCAGTGCCACTCTCCTGCCTTCTTCAAAATTCTAGCCTGACTGTTGCAGGTCTTCTCTCACACAATCCGTCCACTTCTTTGCTGGATGTCATCATTTCCTCTTGCCTTCTTCCTGTCTGTCCCAAATCAGGCAAGAAGTAGGATACCAGCTGGCATAATGGCTAATGTCTTTGTCTCCCATGCACAAGGAACAAGGTTCAATTCTGACCTCTAGCCAGTGCTTGTTTGGCTTTTACGTGTTCTCCCTGTGTTGTTGTGGGGTTCCTCCCTCCTCTGAAAAACATGCTGAGTATTTCCATCTCAAACTCACTAAAGAATGAAGCTGTTGGCAGCACAACAGACTCTACATGGTGCCCTATAGGGGGAAGAGTTGTATAAACCAACCACTTTGGGCATCTACTGTGATGTGCAGTATCTTCATGATAGGAGAATGTGTCTCACAAACTAAGTGCTTTGACAGGGCTAGCCACTCAACAGTGTAAAATATGGCTGTATGTGATTCAGACATGTTGACTGATGTCACCAAATGGGCATGGGTATTTGCCGGTGATAAGTGGGTTGAGGACCTAGCCTACTCCAACCTACACAAGGACCCATAATAATGGTGAGATGAGTGTATGTGCCCCATTGGCCAGTTTGTGCCTGCCATAAAACCCAACAGCCATCCTTTTGTCCAACTCACTTGAGCAAAATCTAGACGTAAAACCAATCACCCTGCTAAACGTGAACTAAGAATTGCTACACTCAGGGTAGGTTCACTGGCAGGACACAGCTTAGAAGTAGATGACATGACATTAAGGAGGAGGCCAGACATCCTATGTTTCCACTCTTTCATCTGATATACAGAGTACCTCTAAAAATTCAGAAGGAATCCCCCAAGGTCATGGTGATGACTCCCTTTTGGCCCAGGCAACCGTGGTTCTCCCTTCTTTTGGAAAAGGCCACGGGCAGTTACCACAAGCTTCCTCACAGAATGGATCTACTCACATGAGAACAGGAATGTTTGATACACCCTGACGTCAATCATATTAAATTGACTGCCTGGATGATAGGGTCCCAATTCCTTTTAGGCACCTGTTTTCTGGGGACATACAACAGGCACAGACACTAATGGAGACAAGAAAGCCTGCTTCTAGAAAAATTATATATTAGCAAATGGAAAAGGTTTTCTAGCTGGTGCCAGCAACATGACCAGCACCCATTCAGGGCTAGCTGTTCTCTAGTTTTACAATATTTGTATGAGTTACTATCCTATGGCCTTTCTTATTCCTCTATGGAGGTTCATTTATTAGTCATTTCAGCATGTCTGCCCATGGATCCTCCTCTTTCAAGGAAGTTGCATGTCAAAATGTTTTTGAAAGAGGTTGTGCATAAGAGGCCTCCAAGTAAACTCCTGGCCCCGCCTTGGGATCTTAATTTTATGTTAAAGAAACTGACACTTGCTACATTTGAACCAGCTAATCTGGCTGACTTGAGGTTCTCAACATGAAAAACAGTTTTACTGATTGCTCTGACCTCTGCAAGAAGGGTATATGAGTTGCAAGCTCTTACGGTGATTCAACTCTTCCTCATTTTCCACAACATCAGGGTTTCTTTGAGAACTAATCCTTTTTTATGCCTAAAGTGGTATCTAAGTTTTCTTTAAGCCAAACTATCCATCTCCTCATTTTCTTTCCTGAACCTAAAAATGAGGGAGAAAGGATATTCCAAACCTTGAATATCCACGGACAACTCAGGTACTATCTTGACAGAACTAAATCTTTCAGATCTTCTGATCAATTGTTCATTTCTTGTAAAGGTAAGAAGAAGGGACAACCTGTGCCCAAACAGACTGTTTCTAAATGGTTGTCTAAGGCTTTTCCCTTTTGTTATACTCACAATGATAAATCTATTCCAGGCAGGGTCAAGGCCCAATCTACAAGGACCTTGACTTTTTCTGTGGCATTTTAGAAAGGGTTGGATTCTAAAAGTATTCCAGAAGCTGCTATAAGCTTGACTTCTTCTGTATGTCTAGATCATGCTTTGCTAGGACCATTCTTCAGGGGCTCCTGAAGCCTTCTCCTTCCACCTCCAGATACAGTTATCTGTGGTAATCTACCTGTATAACTAAGGCTACTGCAGCAGAGATCAAGATGAAGAATATTGTACAGTTGTGTAAGCTGAACTTACCATTACACTAGATGTTTGAATGATTGCTACTGCAGTAGCTGTTCCTTCCCACCTTCCATCCCCCTTGTTTTTTGGTGTGTTTTTATGCCAGGGTATGGACATTTTTTTTTTGTTATTTATAGCCTTGTCCTTTCAGCATCCCTTTTCTGCTGGTAAGAAAATGCTGAAGTGCTTCATGCCCAAACTTGTCTTTTAGTCAGCTCAGCTCAAGCTGCTTTACAGTTTGGGTGTGTAGAAGGTGCCCTGAAGCTTTGGAAGCTGGCTGGCTGTTATATCCTTGGCAGGATATATCCCATATCATTAAGGCTACTGCAGCCACTATCATTTGAACATCTACTGCTATTTTAAGTTCAACCTACACAACTCTACTTTCTCAACATGGTTAGATTAGCATCCAGTTTTACAAAACAGGTCTGCTAGGTTCACTTTGGCAGGGAGTTCATTAATGGAAAACTCCACCCCAGAACTAAAATATCTCCCTGTCTATTAGATAGATAGATAGATAGATAGATAGATAGATAGATAGATAGATAGATAGATAGATAGATAAAGAGATAGATTCTTCATACCTTGATATTTTATATTTCTACTGCATAATAATCATTCTGTATGTTCTCTGTTATATTTTAATTTCTTATACACCAAAATGGTTATCACATGGACTCCATGCTGATACGATTTATGTCTTACACTCTCTTTTTCCTGCTCCCAGAATAAAGCTTTTACCCAGTAATATGATATATTGTGAGTTTTTAATCCATTCAGTTACAATCATAGGGCTGTGATTGGCTATTACATGGCTTGTGAACACGGTTTCAGTGCTTATTCTAACCCAATTATTTATTCATTTATATTTGTTTTCCAGGGTAGAGCACTGATCTCCATGGACTTTTTTCAGACTCAGCCCAGGAGTGGTGTCAGGTTAAGTGACCTGCTCAAAGTAACACAGTTAGGCAAATAAGGCTCAGGGAATCAAACCTTGCACTTCTGGACCAAAAGAAACAGCTTTTTAACAGCTTCTTAATACTCTAGGCCAACTGCAAGGCTTTGGTCAATGCTTACTATAAGCTGTTTAAAACATTTTCATTGTCCATTTACAGTTTTCTAGTACAGAACAGGTGAAAAGGCACTGTTTTTTAAGTGTTAAAAGCTGTAGTCTTTAAATCAGTTCCAAACCTTCCCTGCTTCACATGATTGCTGCTTAAGGTAGCTCTGAGATCATTTGTGACTGAGAGTTGTCATTTCAAAGTGTTAATTAAGCAAAAAAGCGGCCTAAAGTTTCTTGACAATGTGCTTAATTTTTGCAGTTACAAAAATAAGAGCAACACTTCACTTGCCAAAACTGAGTATTTACAAGTTTATGTGCATAGTTTGGCAGTATAACCCATCTCTGTTCTTCAAATAGAGATCTCTCCAACAGCTATTATCATCCTATAGCACGTTATTGAATTCAGCATATCACACTCTCGAGATATAAAATTATGTGCGGTTAAGCAAGAGCAAGAACTGCAGCATCTCTGTTGGTGTTTTGGGTTTGTAGTACCATGACAGGAAAGGACCTCATTCCTAAGTCAAAGTATGCCAAAAGCTCATGAAATTAGCATTGTTTCAATCTTTGATGTTAGCCAAAAGTGCTCTTCATTGCACCTGCAATGTCCGCAGAACTGATTCCTGTAATTTGTATGGAGTTGCACGTAATGGCAGCATATCTAATATGACTATAAATTATTTTTTATGAGACCCACTGTTCCTACTACCATTGGAACTGTCTGGGTCTCCTTCTTCCACATTGCTTTCGTTTCTGCCTCAAATCCTGGCATTTTATGACTTTGTGTCTGTCTGTATGTACGACACTAAAATCACTGGGTGCAACAATTTCAAAGATTAGTGCTGCTTTTGACTTCTTTTCCTGGACTACTATATTTGGTTTTCTCACATCTGTTTTTTGAACTGTTGGTAATGGGTGATCCCATGTGATATAAACTTCATCTTTCTCTACAATATTTTTTGGCTCATGTTTCCAGTGCTTCTCAGCGACTTCAGTATTGTAATGATCACACAATCCCCAGTGCAACAGTCTAGTCACATTTTTATGCCTTTCAGTATACAGGCCCTCTGCTATTACAGTATCACACCCATCAACAAGATGTGTGACTGTTATCAGTTCTGTTTTACAGAATCTGCATGTGTCTGTTTCTCCCCCACATTCAATGGACTTTGTAGACAAATGTGTACATAGTCCACTATCCTGGGCCACAAATATTAACCTTTCATCTTTTGGTTTTAATTCAGCTCTCCTTAACTACTCCTGTGTCAGATCCTGATTGACATGAGATCGTTTCAGGAGTTTTCTGTACTTGCAACTATATTTATGCCTTTTCCACATTTCTTGCCTTCTCATCTGATCCTTCTCCTTATATTCTTTGGGGGGTTTTTTTTTGGGGGGGGGGGCACATTCATTTGCTGCCTGATTTTGTCTATTTTTGGTTTGATTTTGATTCCCACTTTACACCAGTGTGCTTTGTGCTTCTACTAAACTAAGCAGGGAAGTCATTTTGATGTGTTTTTTATGCCAGGGTACGGACATTTATTTTTTTGTTATTCCTAGCCTTGTCCTTTCAGCCTCCCTCTTTCTGCTGGCAAGAAAACTCTGAAATTTCTCATGTTTTAAAACTTCCACTATATTTGGAGCCTGTAAGGTCAGCAGATATGTGTGCAGTCCAATGACTGCAGATCTATACATGTAATCAGTTTAGAGGAGGCTCATATCTCCTTCAGAGTGGTGAAAATATAATCTTGGTATACACTGATTTTTATAAATCATTTGGTAAACGTGGCATTTTTTTATTTTCCTGTCCAACAGATGGAATAACAGTCAATCACGCCAAAATTGTAAGTTAGAACAGGAAGAGCAAATTGGTTTAAAAGATATCAAGGCTGTTTCCAGTATTAACTTTAGTCTTCTAAAATATTCGTTACTGAGTTTTGTTCACATTTGTTCAAGTTTTATTGTCAATTCTTCATCAGTTCCCAAATATTTATACACTCCCCCTGCTCAAGTTCCTTTATATCACATTCCTGTCCCAGACTGATATTTTCTTGGTGCTGCAGCTTTCCTGCTTTAAAGATTTGCTCATTTATGAAGACAAAAATGACATTCTTATATCATATGAGAAAGTTTTGACCACTTGCAATTGTACTTTCAGTTTCTAATCTGATGAACTACAGTTGTAAATCATTCGCAAAAAAAGATGAGAAGTCTCTGGGAGTGAATTGTAGCCATGATCTAATCTGTTAAGTAGACAGCAAAATGGGTTAAGTTCAAGACATAGCATCTCTTTTTTTTGTCATTTCTCCAAGTCGTTTGGGTTTCTAATACCATGATGGGAATGGACCCCCTTCCTAAGTCAAAGCATGATTAAAGTCCATGAAATTAGTATTGTTTCAGTCTTTGATGTTAACCAAAAGTGCTCTTTACAGTACCTGCAATGTGCCCAGAACTAACTCCCTCTGCAAGTCGTATGGAGTTACATTTATCGGTAGCATATCTAATAGGACTGTAATTCTCTCTCTCTCTCTCTTTTTTTTTTTTATGAGATCCATTGCTCCTACTACAATTGGAACTGCCTGGGTATCCTTCTTCCACACTGCCCTCATTTCTGCCTGCAAATCTTTGTATTTTATGACTTTGTGTCTATATAAGACAGTGGACTACTATATCTGATTTTCTCGCATCTATTTTTTGAACTGTTGGTAATGGGTGATCCCATGCGATATAAACTTCATCTTTCTGTATAATGTTTGTGTCTCATGTTTCCAATGCTTCTCAGTAATTCAGTATTGTAATGATTGCACAATCCACACTGCAACAGTCTTGCCACATTATTGTGCCTTTCAGTATACAGACCCTCTGCCATTAGTGTATCACAACCAGCAACAAGATATGTAACTATTTCCAGTTCTGTTTTACAAAAATTGCTTTTGTCTGTTTCTCTGACATCAAAGGCAAGAAAAAACAAACTGCTACTAAACCAGCACAGCTCCTGATGCCAAACAGCAGAATGACCTGAGACGTACCTCCCTGGACTACATGAAAAGAGACATAGAGGAGCTCTCCGATCTTGTATCCCAGGCAGGTATGACCCTAACCCTGAGTAGCATCCTGCCATCACCCAGAATGATATCACAGTACAAGGAAAAAATGATTGACTTCAACAATTGGCTAAGCTTCTGGTGTCATTCTAAGGGGATCCAGTATTTGTCTGCCTGGGACAACATGATTGACAGTCCACGATGCTTTGCCAGAGATGGCCTGCACCTGTCGCCCTTAGGATTCCGGATACTGGCTAAGACTCTTGCAACCCCTATAGTGCCTTTTTTAGGCAAGGTTCAAATGACAAATTCACCACCGTAACAGGTACAAGCAAGCAAAATCTGAGGGTAATGCTACTCAATGCTAGAAGTCTAAACCTCAAAATGCACTCACTCGAGGCACTCCTTAAAATGGAGAACATTGACATCTGTGCAGTGACAGAGACCTGGTTCAAAGCTCCAGAGAGCACCTCTGCATTACCAGGCTTCAGTTCATACCACACCTTTCGGCCACCTAACCCAGAAAGAAGCACTAAAGGCGGAGGCGTGTCCATATTCATTAAGGATATCCACACCTCCTGGCTAGTTGCACAGCATAATGCATCCGAGATTATCCAAGTGCAACTAACTCTGGGCAAGACCGCAATCCAAATTGTAGCTTGCTACAGACCCACCACCATGCCCTAGGATTCACACTCCTCATTTCTTGATACACTAGAAAGTATTAGGGTACAACCCAACACCCTAATAATGGGCGATTTCAACTACCCCACCATTAACTGGGAAAACTACTCATGTACCAACTCTTTTGCTCAACGTTTTCTAGAATTCATAAATTCCAACGCCTTGGATCAACTTATTCACACCCCTACCAGGGGCAGCAATATCCTAGACCTGGTCATTACCAACATGGGAAACCGGTGTTCCACACCAGAGGTCAATTCCTCGTTGGTCAGATCCGACCACAAGCTAATCAGCCTAGACATCCACATCCCACCCCAGCCCCAATTAGGGAAACCATTGTAAAAACTTCTCAAAAGCCAACTTCACACTTCTTAAGACAGAAGTGGCAAACTTCATGACACCCATGCAGATGGACAATAGAGGTATGACTGCCGAATCCTACACAAATGCACTTTATAAGCACTTACACGAGTGCATGGATCATGCAATCCCTAATAGAACCAAGATGTTATCCTCCAAAAAAGGAAGCCAATCTGGTGGTCCTCTGCCATAAACAAACTCTACAACAGAAGAAAGAAACTGTTGCAAAAAAGAGTAAAATCCCATGACTGGAGGAACTCTCTGGTCAACCTCAGTAAGAAGCTGAGATCCCTCATAAAATCCTCCAAAGCTAGTTACGAAAACAAAATTCCCACTGACTCTAAAGACAACCACAAAGTATTCTATAGCTATGTCAAGAATCTAAATGGGAACACTCAGATCTGCTCTGAGTTACAGCATAATGGCACTAAATATACAGAACCAACTGATATTGCCAACATCCTAGCAGATAGGTTCAGTGCTAACTTTACCCCCCTCTCACCCCCTAGAGGACCCATCTCTATACTGGAAGAATGCAAAGTTCCTTTAATCATGGCTACACAGGTAAAAAACACACTCTCCAAAGCCAAGAACACAGCATCCATGGGACCTGACAATATCCCAGGCTGCGTTCTCTACATGAACTACAGAATGAACTGGCACCCTACCTAAGTACAATGTTCAATCATAGCCTCACCTCAGGCTTTGTACCCACTGAATGGCGCACCGTGACAGTTATCCTACTCCACAAAGGGGGAGCCATGACGGACCCCGGGAACTACTGCCCCATTAGCCTGACGAGCCTGGTCTGCAAGGCCATGGAACGTATCATCATGGAACTCATAAACAAAGACATCGGTAATCTCCAAACTCTGGACCCTAGTCAGTTTGGATTTGTAAAAGGCAGATCATGTCTCCTAAACCTGACTGACTTCTTTGAAGCAGTCACCAAAGCCATAGATGAGGGTAAAATGGTTCACACAGCTTATCTAGATCTCGCCAAGGCTTTCGACACCATTCCCCACTCTGGAATTATAGATAAGCTCACTAAACTAGGTATAAATCCCTATGTCACAAGATGGGTTGCCAACTGGCTCACGGACAGAACCCACACTGTGAAAGTAGTGGATTCCAAATCCGACATCAGACCAGTGACAAGTGGAGTACCACAGGGTTCAGTCCTGGGTCCTCTCCTGTTTGGTATCTACTTCTCTGAAGTGCAGGCCAACACAGAAGGTCTTTGGCTAACAAAGTTTGCAGATGACTGCAAACTAGGAGCCATAATCGAAACTCATAATGATGTGAACAAACTACAAAAGGGCCTCACTGAGACAGATACCTGGTGTCAAAGCCATGGCCTGAAGCTCAATGCCAAAAAGTGTATTGTCATCCCCTTTGGTAAAAACTCTGTACCCATGAACTACCACATAGCTGGTAGTCTACTTAATGCTGAAAATGTGATAAGAGACCTTGGGACACAGGTGGACAGTAGTCTGTACTTTGATAATCACATCGCCACAGTGGTCAGGAAATCCTTCTAGGTGGCTCATCTCATCACAAAAGGATTCTCATCCAGAAAAAAAGAGGTCACTGTTCCCCTCTACTCATCACTCATTAGACCCATTATAGAGTACAATGCCCCTTTTGGTATGTACCTCACAAGACATCTATAACAACTGGAAAGATCACAGAAATACCTCACAAAGAGGAATACTGGCCTCAAACAGATGCCCTAAGCAGACCGTCTCAAAAAAACTACAGCTTTACTCTATCGCATATTGCCTACTCAGGGGTGATCTCTGCCTAACATACAAAGCTATGTCAAACCCAGAGCTGTTGGACATGCTTCACTTAAAGAAATCCCAATCCCTCTGAGCTACACGCTCTAGGGACTTTAACCTTGTCACCACAATAAACAGAACATGCTGGAGGGATAGATTCCTGTCCCAGAGACTTCCCATACTCTGGAACAGACTACCTACCTATCTATCTATGTCAAACAGAGCTCCTCATTAGCACTCTTCAAGAAAAATCTTAATGATTGGATGGGAAATGGGAAATTCACCCTGGGGATCACTTCTGTGGCTCTGCTCGACAGGGGCACAGGAAAATAATTTTCTTGGATGACGAAAGCCAGGGTACATTTTTTGGCTAGGCTTGTATGGGCCCTAGGGCCGATAGCCTAGTACCTACCTATGAACCTATGAACCTATAAACGCCTCCCAAACTCACTGAAGCAGGTCTTTTTAAATTCCAAAGGGATAAGCAAACAAGACACCAATAAACGAACGACTTCAGTTTTATTAAGCACCACGATACTGCTTTTCGTCGGCGCCCTGCACCAACTTCTTCAGACTTTGAAAAATAACAACTCACACTTAAGTTTATTAACGTTTATTGGTGTCTTGTTTGCTTATCCCTTTGGAATTTAAAAAGACCTGCTTCAGTGAGTTTGGCTATCTGGCTGAGTTTATCTTTGATGAGTTTCACCTCTCTGACTGTGCTTATTGGAGGTGTTTAGTTCTGTTGCTTGGAATTAGGAACTGTGTTGGCTTAGTAGCAGCTTGTTGTTTTTGCCTTTGACTTCCAGAACAAGCATACGTGTGTTTGGGAGGCGTTTAATCCTGCTGTTTGGCATCAGGAGCTGTTTCTCTGACATGTTCAATGGACTTTGTAAACCAATGCGTATGCAGTCCACTATCCTGGGCTGCCAATGTTAAGATTTCGTCTTTTGGTTTAAATTCACATGTCCTTAACCATTTCTGCATCAGATCCTGATTGACATGAGGTTGTTACAAGAGCTTTATATACTTGCAACTATATGTATGCCTTTTCCACATTTCTTGCCTTTTCAACTGATCCCTCACATTATATTCTTTCTTTTGCTTTCGGCACATTCAGTTGCTGCTTGATTTTTTTCGACTTCTGGTTTGGTTTCCATTCCTACTTGTCACCAATATGCTTCTGCTAAACTAAGCAAGGATAAACTAAGCAAGGAGGTCATAGGTTCATAGCTTCATAGGTTGGTGCTAGGCTATCAGCCCTAGGGCCTATACAAGCCAAGCCATAACAATTCCCTGGCTATTTCTTCTCACAGTATTTACTTCTCTGGACCCCTGTCTAGCAGGGAAACTGATATGATCCCCGGGGGTGAATTTTATATCTCCCATCCAATCATCAAGGTTTCTTTTAAAGGGGGCCAAAGAGGCACTCTGCTTGACATGTATGGGCAGTCTATTCCAGAGGCTGGGGAGTCTCTGGGCCAGGAACCTCTCCCTCCAGCATGTTTTGTTTATTGTGATGACAATTTTCAGATCCCTGGAACGTGTGTCTCAGAGGGATTGGGATTTCTTTAAGTGTAGCATGTCCAACAGCTCTGGGTTTGACATGTTAAACTTGTTCTCTTCATGTTTCAAAACATTCACTATGTTTGGATCTGATGAGGGCAGCAGATATGTATGCAGTCCTATGATTGCAGATCTATACATGTAATCAGTTTTGAGGAGGCCCATACCTCTCAACCACTTAGCACAATAAATCTGGACAAAGCCCAAAATAATGGAGGACAAAGGCCTAAAAATAAGGACAATTTTTAAATATTGCCCTTATAAAATTAGAAAGTTGATAGAATGACAGGGTTTGTATTAGCATGTATTTTCTAAAGAGTATGAAGTCTGAACACTGCAAAAAGTGAAATCTATATAAGATTAAATATCTTAAATCAAGGAAATAATGCTTGTTTTTTTGCTTGACAAGATTTTTCTAGTTTTCATGTAAGAGACGTTTGCTTGTTGCAAGCCATTCTGTCCTTAATTATTTTAATAAGATTATTTAACTTATTACTGAGATTTTATTACTGATTCTAAGTAAATAAATACTTAAAACTAGAACTGTAAGATTTATAACCATGCTCAAGCATGCATAATTGGTTTGTTGTAGCCAGAATTTCATATTTCAAGTATCTTTTTCTTTCACCTCTTCATTAATTTATTGCAAACATTCAAATAGCACAGCCTTTATTGATGCAAGATATTTGAAAAATAAACTTTGCCATTCATCTGGTCAACATAAACAAAAGTAGAATGCAACATTTTATAGTCGCCTTTCAAGCCACTCAAGGATCATCTTAGAAATATATGTCTATTTAATGTAAAACATTTGTTGAAAAGTCGTTAAACAGCTCAAATATGCAAATAATATCATAATCTACACAAATAATGCAGTTTGTGATAGTAAAGGATACAACCACTTGCAATTCTGATGACATGAAGAACATGCGGCTTGGACAGTGATATCACCAAAATGCAAACAAAGCTTTTCAACCATTTGTAACTACATTTCTCCATTTTTAATTGAGAATAGCAACTTTACACACTGTTTTCCTGTTTGAAATATCCTTAGGGCAGCATGGTAATGGTGAGATTATCACTCAGGCTCCCACCACTGAGGTTATGGGTTCAAATCCCACGTAGGTGGAGTTTCAGTGTTCTCCCCATGTTCGCATGGGTTTATTCTAGGTACTCTGGTTTCCTCCCACAGTCCAAAGATATGGAGGTTAGGTGAATTGGCAATGTGAAATTGACTGTATGTATGGTGTCTGAGTGAGTATTGTAGTCAGTGCCCTGCAATGAGTTGGTGCTTTGTCTAGGGTGCATCCTGCCCAGCACCCAATTACCTCCAGAGATGGATTCCAGATCACACTTACCCCAAAATGGGAAAAAACATTTTTCGTGTGTGTGTGTGTGTGTGTGTGTGTGTGTGTGTGTGCGCGCGCGCGTGTGTGCGTGTGTGCGTGTGTGTGTGTGTGTGTGTGTGTGTGTGTGTGTGTGTGTGTGTGTGTGTGTGTGTGAAGTATCCCCAGTAGCAGTCAGTGCAAATTGAGAGACTTTATATCTGAGAACACACTATGAGTCATTTGAACTGCTGTACAATTCTATTACACCCCCAAGATATTATTCATGTGTACAAAAGTTTGGCTGTTGTTGCAAATTGTGTAACAAGAGGTAAAATCAACCAGCTTTTCAGCATCTGCAAACTCAGTGGCCTGTACAAGGTGTGTGGCCTCCACTTGATAAGCCATGATCCTTTCTCTTTCACTTTTAACTGCTCTACTGTCTCCTGCAATTGTTTGTGGTGTGTGTGAGCCATTATTTTAGTGGTTTTACAGTAAGTTTTTGGATACTTTAGCAGATTAAGGTTGTAACAGTCTACAAATCACCCAACCTGAATTTCAAGTAACATCTACATCAAGCTCAGTGCTTTAAATCTCCGGTCTGCTGCACACCAAAATAACATTGTAAAAGTCTACAATAATCACCCAATATGAATTTCAAGTAACACCTACACAAAGCTCAGTGCTTTAAATCTCTGGTCTGCAGCACACCAAAATAAAGTAAATGCTTGAAATTAATTTTATCATTCTCCTGTAACCTATACATTCTTTGTAAGGCTCGCTGCACATCACTGGGCACCACTTTTACTATCACCCTTCTTGTTCATCTCTAGTTCTCTGCAAATACTGGAGATTCCCCTTAAATTTCCTTCCTTCCTTTTTACCCCCTCTCACTGCTTTGTTTTAACTCTGTGATATCTAGTAAACCCAACCCTATACTAAAGCTCAATACCTTCCATTTCCCTTCCTTTTATGCTTTCCTTTGCATTCCTCTCATTAAATATTCTATAATATGGTGGTATAAAATGGTGGTGCAGAGGTTAGCATTGCCACCTCACAGCAAGAGGTTCTCTGGTTCAATCCTTGGCTGGGGTGCCTTCTGTGTGGAGTCTGCACGTCCTCCCTGTGGTCGTGTGGGTTTACTCTGGGTGCTCTGGTTTCCTCCCACATCCCAAAGACATGCTGTAGGTGGATTGAATACTCTAATTTGGCCCTAGGCGTGAGTGTGCGTATGTGTGTGTGTGCCTTCCACAGACACCAGGCTCGCAACTCAACACCGTAAAAACTTCACTGCCAATCATGAGTGGACAGGTGATCCACTGTGGTGACCCCTAACCAGGAAAAAGCCAAAAGAAGAAGTCTAAATACTGATTATTGTGCTCCACTTACATTTCCAGTGATAGGATTCTGCTGATATTGTAGATGCAGTCTGGTTTCACTTTCTGTATGTATTCATGTACCGAGCCTTTTTGGATACATTCCTGTCCTGTACTGTAATTTCTTTACTCCCATACTGCCTTGCTACTTTCAAACAGTCTCAGCCAGTGTTTGGCACCATCTTTACTTTCACCTTTAACTGCTCTACTCTCTCCTGCAAGTCTTAGTGGTGTATATGAGCCATTATTTTAGTGGTTTTACTGTAAGTTCTTGGATACTTTGGCAGATTAAGGTACGTTTTTATCTTTATTTAATGTACAATATTGTATTTTTCTTTTTTGAAATCTGCTTTACTAATAATATTCCAGTGCAGGTATTTGTATTTAGCTGTACTGCAGTGATTTCTAGCTCTATATTTAATGTTTATTTTTGATTGCCTGTATCTAGCATTATTTCTGGGATATTTGTGAGTTTGCTAACTGTTTCTGGTATCTATATAGTAACCTGCCTAGCAGATAAACCTCAGACAGTATAAACTGTTTATCAGTTTATAGGTTTGGCTTATTAAATGTTGATTTAGCTACATGAATCACTACAGTATGATAAGATTAATGGTCTATTTTGGCTGTCTGTACTGAATGTAAAGACACTGTAAACTTAACTGGCTAATGGCTGAATTTGATGCATTTCTCTGCCTATAGGTTGTCTCTAGTCACAACTTTGTTAGCTTATACAGTATTAGCACTTTCAGGAAATGCATGGTAACAATAAACTTTTTTATTCTAGCAACTTTCTAAGATTATACAAGTAATATTTAAAATGTGTCCCTAGCTTTGGGCCTTTGTTTCCCCCATAAATTTTGGATTTTTCCAGATTTCTTGTGCTACAAAGTTGAGAGATATGGCTGAGTGTCAAGTGCATTTTACAAGGAGCTGAGAGCTTCAGAGGAAGAGAAGTTTAGTGCTGCTTATATGCTAAGTCTGTTTACAATGTGCAACTGTTGTTCAGCAAATGATATCACTACTATTGTGCTAAAGTATTTAAAAGTATTAGTAGCACAGCAGCGAATATGCTTGTTGTTAATGTGGAAGGCTATGGGTTCTGCTCCCACACTATGCTGATTGAGTGTTGGGGAGTTTAATTCTTCAAGGGCAGCAGGTACTTATTTTGTAGAAGAAATACTGAAATAGAAAAGTTCTTTGCCAGTAGCAACCTTTTGCAGTTCTTTTTAATGTGGAATTTTTCAGATGATTTTTAATTCTGCAGAGATTGTGCTTATTGACTGATATTGGTGGATTGTAATGACAGATGTCTGAGTGTCCTTTTATGTTTGAAATTTTCTGAAATGAGTAGTTTTGCCGTTATTGGTTCAAACATTTTGTTTCATTGCTTACTGAAAGAATGTTCAAAACTACAAATTTAAAACACATTCTAACAAGTGGTTCTGTATTATACAAGGAATATAATTTTAATACAATCAGGAAGATGATTCAAAGAACACATACATATATGCATGGCCCAAAAACGTGTGCAAGGAGCCTATGGTTTAAAAACAGCCAAAGGTAAATGTAATCCTTCACTGGCCAGATGCATTTTATTTGAATGTGAATTTTAATGCCGTTTCAATGAGTTTCAAGGCAGAGAAGTTTACTGGTCATGCTAAGTCTATTGTCATCATGAGACTGTATTGTTTGTTTACAAATGGTTATCAGTGCTTGCTCTATTTTATTTAAATATCTGTAATCACTGTAGAAGTAAATAAGAAAGTAGTATGCAACATGTTTGAACAGTGTTTATGGTAACTGGAGAGAAATAACCAAGACATGAACACTGGAATGGCTAGGGCTGCTTTGGAGGGGTAGGGGGTTACCACAAGAGGGGCTTCTTTGAAGGGGCCCAATGCTGACTGGCAGTAATTGCAGTATACGAACAAATCAAAAGCTGTGTAGTAGAGCCAAAGCTGTTTAAGGCAGAACAGTGGGTTTGTTTATGGTCGATTGTGGAGCGTTCCACATAATCCGGAGCACTTGGATTCTCTTTTATGTTTTAAATGTTTGTGGACTGACAGGCATGATTAGAAAAATCCTCACAAAAGGTATATTTTATTTTTTGAGGGGGGGTGGCAAACTCAAAGACCTCACTGGGCAGCACAAACTCTAGCTACTCCATGGGGCCCACCTAGGTGCTAATTGGTAAAGTCGACTGTTAGCAATAAATAACTGCAATAACTCTAGAAATCCAGTCTAATTTTGAGCTGATGGGGCAGGTCTTCTACATTTGAAAAGCAAGTACAGAGTTGTTTACTGGGCCGTTCCCATGCCGCAACAATTTTTTTCATTTTCAGATGACATGGTTGTAAGACGTAGTGTCTTGTATTTTGTGGTATGCGTTTGTGAAATGTTTGACTTTAGTGCTTGTGCATACCTGGAGACATTACTGAAGGGGTCGCTTGGGTGAAATGTTTCATTTTAGTGCTTTTGCATTTCATGACACTATACTTCTTTTACTTATTGATGTAAAAGTCACCTTAAGAGAAGTTGGATAAAAATGTATTAAAATGTTGGATATTATAATGAAGAGCATTACTACAAAACTTCACTTTTAAATGAATTGAAGTTGTTGGAAAATAATAAGCTGTTTGATTATTTACTGTGAGAGTAAAAGTGTTTTCAGCTGCTAATATAACCACAGACATGCTTCCCAGCCTCTTTAAGGAAGATTTACGTGATCTCTTTCCTGGGCCAGAGCACTTTTTTAGTAGGAGAACCATTTGGAGACTTACTCATGGTGAAAATGAGGTAATTACATTTTTGACAAATATTCACATGGGACAACCTTTAATATAACCATACAGTATGTTCCATTATCAAATAATCATTTCATGACCATTATACATTTAAAGACTGTATTTTTTATATATGTTTCTCATATATAGGGCAAAGAATCAAACCTGTGTAGACCAGGCACCTCCTCTGGGACCTATGATTTCAGCCCCTCTCTCAGCTGTCATCTCTCTCCATCTACCCACCATTCTCCAAAGCCAAGAGACCAGCATGGTATTAACAAATCTGTATAGCTTCTAAGCCCACAGTATGTCTTATACACAGAAAAAGAGATGGAGCAGTCGAGAACCATCCTTTTTGAAAAGCAGTGTGCTGGACAAAAAGTAGACTGTACCCTTTCCAAAGATCTTCACTGTCGATTCATCAGAAATACAGTGACAAGTATGATTTCCATTAAGAGAGCATCTGGGGATGCTTTCCAAGACCCATGCAGCCGTGAACTTACTGTCATAACAAAACATCTCATAGAGTACTACCCAATGCTGCAGGACAAATCTGCACCCAGTGGAGCTCAGTAGGTATGTCAATAGTCTGCTGTTCATGTTTCCAAATACAGCACTGTTGCCCGACAAAGTGTAAACATCTGACACAGGTGGTAGTAGGTGTTTTATATGTAAATCAGTCCGACATGTGTCTGTATCTATTCATTTATGTATTCAATTTTATTAAATGAGATTTGTAACACTAACAATTTTGTTTTGTCTGTTTGTTGTTAGGAATCAGTGAAGAAACAGCTGTTGAAAAGGGTTCAGAAAATGATAACCCCAGAAAAAGAAGCAGGGAGCAACCCCTTCAAGAAAGAGATCACAACACCTTAGCTTTCACAGCCAGGAGTTGTCCACTGATGAGACTAACAACTCTACCACCTCTCTGCTAGAGAGATCACTACAGTGTAGCACCCCAGAGCTTGACCAGTTGGATGGTAAGAACACAAACTGAAATATAGTGTTTTTGTACAAATGCAACTTCTACAAAGAAAACATTAAATTTCACAGTATGTGTTAATTGCAGTTACAGATAGTCTAAAGAAACAGGCAAAACGTTATAAAACTCTACAGGAGATGTACAAAAGCAAAGTCAGACCCAGCAAGAAGGATGTTTCACAGCTCCTGGACCTTGAATTCTAAGCAAGATGTGGCTTCATTTACACTAATGTTACTAAGGAGCAGGACAAGCCTACCAAGATTCTTCAAGCATATCCTTGCTTCAGGGAACTGGATCATATAAGCAAATGTGTTCATTTTAAGTAGAGTTATATGTAACCAAATTATAAATGAGATATGGTGTAGCAATATCAGCTGAGTCTCAATAATGAATGCAGAATGAAAGATGCAAATTTATTTTTGAATACTCACAAAATATTCAAACTTTTGATCTTTTCTGGCTAATCCTTACTTACCCAGCTATAACTTTTATATATGTTTGACATTGCGCTCACTCTCTCTCTGGCTGCGTGTGTATGTCAGCTTATGGATGAGCTCTGACGGATCCTTGATTGAGGGAACTTCTGTTTAACTGATCTGCAGACCTGCTGGGAAACCTTTTATGAGAAGGCACAGTTTTATGCAGTATTCAGAAGGCTCATGAAGCCATCATTGCTAGACAATTAGCTCTTATTTGCTTTCATGCTCTTGTTTGCTTCTGCAAACTTGGGCTTATACTGTCATACTGTAGGCAACATTCTGAGTATGGATAATAAATACCTCCTACTAGGGTTGTCAAACATATGGAAAGTATTGATTTAATCGTGTATTTCAATTCATTTTTCATGGTATCTACTCTACAACATTCACTTCCAGTTCAGTCTTGACTATTGAGACTGGGATACCATCACACAATAGTTACCTCAAACCTATCAAAAAATTAAACTCTGCATATGCCTCAAAGTGTTTCTTTATCACTGAAAAGATTTTACTGCAAGCAAACAAAACTCCAGTGTAAATACACTTTGATCTAGATATACTGTCTTGAGTATAGAAAATGGTATTGAATTTCAATACTTTTATTGGCATTGTATCAAAATGTAATATTTCCTGTATCATGACACCACAATCTCCTAAGTATATACAAAAAATCTGAAATACCCTGTGGTTTTGATAACAACTGGCCACAGTAAATTAGATGTCTATTTTTGTTTTTAACAGTGAAACACTCAATTGCCTTGATGAAGGCTTTACCAGACATGTTCCTATCCCCTGTGTCTCCGCCCAAGAAGTTATATGCAAGTGAGGCTATGCTTCACATCCTTGAGGTAAAATAATTGTGAATTTTTGATAATTTATACTGTATATTACTTCAGCATCAATTACAATTAATCACTTTTTTGGTCATAATCTTATTTTTTCATTGTTTTGGTCAGTGTAAAGAAGACTCCAACACCTTTCCTCAGACAAGGCCATTCTTCAGCCCTGTCATGATTGTCTGTGAAACCAACTACTTACTGGCCATTGGAGCCATGCCTATGATGACCTTCCCAAAAGAGGACATTTATGAAAGTGTGCTGTATCTCATGGCATGTTATTACACCTTTCACCTTACATATCTTAAGTGCATTTTGACACTTCTCTCTGTGCTGCAGACTGAAGTACTGTCAGATGCCATCCATGACCGTGACATGACCTCTTCATATAGAAAAACTATGGCTGACTGGAAAAAGATCTTTGCTGAGTAGAAATGCACAGAACCTTTTTTTTTCATTTCCTGTCATGATTGCTTCCCTTGTAGTGCAAGATATAACAGACATCAAATTTGATTTCATCTTTAATTGTTTGTCAGGGTGTTGGTTTAGTTTGCTGCTTGTCTATTCATAAGGTCACTACATTTGATATATTGCATATGCTGACATTCGCATTATCACAGTGAGCAATGGCCTTGTTTTTGCATGTTGTTCTGCCATACATGCCTCTGGATAAAGAATTATTTAAGCAGTCAGTCATTTTGTAGTATAGTATACTTTTCTCTGTAAATTCCAGGGTATTTTGTGTCATTTCAAAACATTTAAACCAGCACTGAATGTTAAATTCAAGCAAAATGTCCTACAGTTTTAGACAAAAAGGGCCAATCTTTTGCTTTGCATCTAAAAAAAACTTGGTTTTAGTCTTTTTGCGGTAGTTTTAAGATATAATTCCTAAAATGTTTAAAGACAATGGCTAGCAATTTCTAAATTAAAGCAAACTTTCCTACATATTCAGAAAATAAATCTTAATTTGTTTTCTTTGTACTAAACCTATTTACTTGTTTTAAATCTGAATGTACCAGTTTTAAGATGCCCATGAGGGGTTTAGAGGCTAGAAATATTTACTTGTCTTCGTATGTGACATTTTCCTCTTCTGTCTGCAGATAATTTTGCTTATTTTAAGTAAAATTTACATAATTTTCTATTGTTTTACTTGTGTTTGAGAGCTGTGTTTTTGCAGTGAAACTCATATGTCTGTCATTATTTAGTCACATCAGTCCTCTATGTTTTGCCAGAAAAGCACAACTTTTATGAGGAAAAGACCAAAAATATGAGATGAAAATCTAGACAGTTGAGAGGTATGCCCATACCTCCTTCAGAATGAGAAATACATAATTTTGCTATACACTGATTTTTATATATCATTTGATAAGCTTGAAGTGTTTTTCTTGTTTTCCTGCCCAGCTGATACAATACCTTTTGGGGTCAATCAATCACCCCAAAACTGTAAGTTAAAACTGGAAGAGCAAATTGGTTTACAGTTCAAGTTCCTTTATATCACATTCCTGTCCCAGACAGACATTTTCATTGTGTTGTAGCTTTCCTGCTTTAAATGTTACTTTTGTACATTTATCAAGACAAAATTACATTTTTATATCATCTGTGAAAGTTTTGACCACTTGTAATTGTGCTTTCAGTTCCTCATCTGATGCACTATACAGTATTAAATCATCCACCAAAGAAGATGAGAAGTCTTTACACTCTGTTGTTTTCTGAGAGCCAAATTGTAACCATGACCTAATTTGTTAAGTAAGACAGCTTAATTGGTTAAGGGCAGGACAAAAGAGCAACAGCAGCAAGGGGTCACCCTGGAATATTCCCCATTGAATGTTTATCCCCAAGATAATAATTTTGTCCTTTATCATGGCTTAGCTGCAAAGTTTTTTTGCCACTGTTTCATGGTCACTGTAATGTAATTGATCAATTTAGGGTATATCTTATACATCTGTATCTTACTCAGGGCTAAATCTTTATGTAAAGATGTTAATAATTTTTGCCAGAAGTTAGGTACTGCATCTGGGCCTGGGTTTTCCATTTAGGAGCTTTTCTTAACATTGGTTCAATTTCTCTGGCCTTTATTTCATCCAGTTTCATATCCTGTACATTTGAACTTCTTATTACTACTTTTATTCATTCAGCATATTTGTCATGTTCCACAGGACCTCCATTGATATTTCTCCAAGATGTGTCAATTTCTTCATTTTTGGTGGTATTTATATTCATGTTGCCTTGTTTCCCTATTCTGTATAAAACTTTTTTTGGTCATCAATAAATTGCTTATTTTGTACATTTTCTTTACATTTATCTGCATATCTTCTAAATCCATCCATTCATCCACAACCCCTTTTCCCATTTTTTAAGTATTTTTGTTGATCGTTCTCTCTTCTGTACTCTTCTAACAGTGACACTTCTTGTCTTCATTGTTTTATATTCGATACTTCCATGATGGCATTTGATTTCTCCCCTTCCTTTTCAATACTGTCCTGTAATATTGTGGTAAGACATTATCTGTTATTTAGATTCACATTAATATATCCTATTTAGTTATGTTATATCATGTGAATTTCTATGAACAAGCTTGATTATTGTGTTCATTTGTTTTATCAAACTTCTAACTTTTTGTATCTTATTGACTTTCTGAAATCCATTTATTTCCCTTAGATTATTTTCCTCTAAACTAAGGGCACATTCTTTGTTCTCCATTTCCTGTGAGCATTATACAGAAAGTTCTAGACCATCTTCCTGTGACATACTCTCTTCAGCTTCATCCTATGTCATCCATTGCTGTTTCATATTGGAACTCACTGGCCTATCACTCCACAACATTGACTACGTTAGAGCTGCCACAGTTTCCTCTCCCTTCCCTTGCTATGCAACTCCAACTGAACTTTTGTACTGGTTTTCTACTGAAGGCTCCAAAGTATCTTCATATGGCAACTGATCAGATGCTTCCCACTCCATCAGTTTCTCCTTAATTTGAGGGCTCATTGTTCTGTCATGCTGGGATGTTATCAGAATTGTATTTTCTACACTAAATCCCTCAGTTTTGCAGGTAATCCATAACTTCTCTTTCTATTTCTTCAACTCTTCCATTACTAATCCTCTTGTCTACTTTCTCCTTTGTTTTTTATTTTTTGTATTGTAATATTGTCCATAACCAGATGCCTTTACCTATATTTCTCTTCAAATACCTTTGGTGCTGCCTTCTTTTTGTATTGGTTAGTTTTGCTTTCTCCTTTGCATAAATATTGCACCATATTCAGTCTCTCTATATTTCCCATGCCCATATTTTTTCTTCAGATGTCTCCCACTCCTCCTGTTTTTCCTCACTTTAGGGCTCATTGGTCCCTCATGCTGTGGCATAACCTGTGCTAGACTTTCTAAAATAAATCCTTCACTTTGCAGATATTCCATAACTTCAGCTTCTACGATTTCTTTTAATTTCTATTTTACTAATCCTCTGTTCTGCATTCCCCCTTTGTGATCTTACTTTATGTATTGTGAAATTTTCCATATTTGGGTGCCTTTGCCTGTATTTCTCTTTGAATATCTTTGGAGCTTCTTTTTTTGTATTGATTAATTTAGCTTTCTCTTTTGCATAAATATTGCACATATCAGATCTCTCTTTCTTTCCCGTGTCCATTTTTCTTTTTTATACCTTTCAAAAATCTCTATATTTTTGTTTTTTGTATTTTTGCACTTCCTCGGTTGCTTCTTTTTCCAAACAGCCCAAGGTTTCTTGTTCTATATAATGTTTTTCATGAATCTGTTGTATTAATGAACAGAAATTTGCATTTGAAGCTTTTCAGAGTTTTTCTTGTGCAAGTATTTATTTTTCTTCTAATTTCTGTTTATTTTGTACTTTTCCTTTATATTTATCTGCATATCTTCTAAGATTTTCTGCCTTCGCTAATATCTTTAGTTTATTATTTTTAATAGTGTATGACAGATCCTGAGCTGTTCTGATACTGCACGTTGCTTTTATTATGTCTATCATTCTGAGTATTTTTGTTGATCTGTTCCATCTTCTGTACTCGTCTAACAGTGATTCTTCTTGTCTTAATTTCTTTATAGTTTTCTCTATTTAATACGCCCATGATGGCATTTGATTTCTCCTCTTACTTTCCCTTACTGCTCCGTGTTTTTCTTGCAAGAGTTTATCTGTTATTAATTTAGCTGCATTGTAATATAGGATCATAGGAGATTACTAGGCTAATGGCCCTGGGGACCTTACAAGCCTAGCCAAGAGTTTTATCCCCAAAAAGAAACCTCAGTCAGGACTTGTTGCCCCTGTCAATGAGGGACACAGGTGTAATCCCTGGGAGAAATTTGTGGTTTCCCATCCACTCATCAAGGTTGCGCTTGAAGAGGGTCAGTGAGGTACTCTGTCTGATGTGTATGAGAAGTCTATTCCAGAGACAGGGCAGCCTCTGGGAGACAAACATGTCTCTCCAGCAGGTTTTATTGATGTTGCATATTAGATTCAGGCCTTTCGAGTGGGTGATGTGTGAGAAGTTAGACTTATGGATATGGAGCATCTCTAGTAGAGCAGGGTCCGAGATTGCATTGTAGGCAAGACACAGATCATCTCTGAGCAATTTGTACAATACCGAATAGAGTGATAGTGATTTGAGCCTGTCCACATAGGACAGTTGTTGGAGGCCACGGATTCTATTTATGAAGTATTTCTGTGGCCTTTCCAGTTGATGCAGATGTTTAGAGAGGTACATACCAAACTGGGTGTTATACACAATTATTAGTCTAATGAGGGAGGCGTATAGAGAGGTAATAACCTCCTTTTTTCTGGATGCAATCCCTTTACTTATGAAATTAACCAGGTAAAAGGCTTTTCTAACCACTGCTGCTACATGATGGTTGAATGTGAGATTGTTAACCTGAGTACCCAGGTCCCTTACCACAGGTTGTGTGTTTAGGGGGTTGCCATTGATGTGGTAATCAGTAAGTGGCCATATTTCTGCTGAATGGTATGATGATACATTTGCATTTAGCTTGAGCCCATGACTTTGGCACCATTCATAAGTTGCTGTGAGACCGTCTTGCAGTATGTTAACATCATTTGGGGAGTCAGTGACAGCACCCAACCTACAGTAGTCCACAAACTTGGTCAGCCACAGGCTTTTTGTCTTTGTCTGGACCTCTAAGAAGTAGATGCCAAACAGTAGACGTCCCAGGACAGATGCCTGTGAAACTCCACTAGTGACAGGTCTGCTATCAGAGGTGGAGGTGCTTATTTTGACCTTGAGAGTCCTGCCGGTGAGCCAGTTGGCCACCCACCTGATGAGATAGGGATTTACTCCAAGTTGTGCTAGCTTTTCAATGATGCCTGAGTGGAGGATTGTGTCAAAGACCTTGGCCAAGTCAAGGTATGCTGTATGTACTGACTTTCCCTCATCCAGGGCCTTGGTGACAGTCTCAAAGAAGTCACCCAGGTTCAACAGGCAAGATTTGCCCTTGACAAATCCAAACTGGTTGGGGGTCAAGTGCTTTGAGATTGCCCATGTCCTTCTTTATGAGATCCATAATACTCTCCATGGCTTTGCAGATCAGACTTGTCAAGCCAATGGGGCAATAGTTTCCAGGGTCAGTAGTGGCACCACTTTGTGCAAGGGGACAACAATGGTAGTTCTCCACTCTACTGGAATGAAGCCTGCACTTAGGCTTTGGTTGAAGAGGGTGCTCATTGGCAAAGCCAATTCTTGCTTGAGATGGTGCAGAATATAGCCTGGGATGCTATCAGGTCACATGGAAGCTGTGTTCTTTGCCTTGGATAGGGCCTTTAACAGTTGATCTATGGAGATGTGAGGTGCAGGGCAAGTATCAGGGATGTCGAAAGGGTCTTTGGGAGGAACAGAGGGATGACGTTTGTACTGAACCTATCTGCTAGCTGGTTGGCTAAGTCAACAGGATCAGTGTAAGTGGTACCAGTAAGTACTAATTTGGAACAAACCTGGGCTTTGACATGGAGGTTCCTGATGTAACTGAAGAAGGCTTTCTGGTTTTCCTTTGTTTTGGAGGCTGGTTTTGATTCATAATTGGCTTTGGAGGTTTTCACTAGTGATCTAATTTGCTTGTTGAGGCTAAGGAGGGAGTTTTTTCAATTTGGAATTTGTTCCTTTTTGCCCTTGGACAACAGTTTCTTGCTCTTGTTGTAAAGCCTGTTGATAGAGGATGTCCACCAAACAGGTTTGTGTTTCCTTGAGGAACATGTTTTAGTTCTGTTGGGTATGGCTGAGTCCGTGCAGTTGTACAGGTGCTTGTATACCACACTGGTGTACTGTTCAGCATAGATGTCTGCATCCTCTGAGGGAGGCGGTGGTGTGAAGCTGCAGATACCCTCCCTTAGGAGATTGTAGTCCTATTTACATCTGTTATATCACATGATTTTCTATGAGCAGTCCTAATTACTGTACTCATATTTTTATCAAACATTTAACATTTTGGGTCTTATTGACTTTCTGTAGTTTATTTATTTCATTGATCATAGTATGTCTATCCATCTTTATTAAATCAAGCAACTCTTCCCTTAGATTTTTTTCTTATAAAATGAGGGCACATTCTTTGTTCTCCATTTCCTGTGGGGGTCTAGCAATACTATTCTGCTTTGCTTGCTGATTTTATTATCCCTCCATTCGGAACCTGGACGCTACTATATAACTTAAGTCATGTCTTAGCACTGACACTATTGGAACAAGCAAAAACCTAAGAAAAGCTTGTCCCCTTGCACCACCCATTTCATTAACTGAGCAATAATGCCCAACAGGGTACAGTGTTGAGCTTCTCCACCCCTGGAAGGTCCATTATTTCTCCTATAACCCCCCTTAGAGGACATTATTACACTTAGAAAATGGGCTATCGGTTAATTTGGTTTGTTTTTGTTTTACTATTATTGTATTCATTTTTTTTTTAATTTTTGATAAAAAATAGTTCCTTCATCTAATATTCCATAGTTGCTGTAGATATACAATTGCTGCTAGAAGACATATTTTACTTTCAAACTATATATAGGTTCATAGGTTCATATAACCACGTGGCCAAAGTGGTTAGAAAAGCATTTTATATAGCCCATCTAATCATGAAGGGATTCACATCTAGATCAGGGGAGGTCATCGTGCCTCTTTACTCATCCCTCATCAGGCCCATAATTGAGCACAATGCCCCTTTTGGGATGTACCTTACCAGACACCTGCAGCAACTGGAAAGACCCCAAAAGTACCTCACCAAGAGGATCAAAGGGCTCAAACAGATGCCATATGCTGCCCGGTTAAAGAAACTCCAGCTCTACTCAGTGACATACCGCCTGCTCAGAGGCGATCTGTGCCTGACGTATAAAGCCATGTCCAACCCAGAATTAATGGACATGCTGCACCTCAGAAAATCCAAATCCAATCGAGCTACGCGCTCGAGAGACTTGAACCTCAGCACTGAAATAAATAGGACATGCTGGAGGGACAGATTCATAACCCAGAGGCTCCCTTCACTCTGGAATAAAATCCCAGTCCAGGTTAGGCAGAGTCCCTCATTGACTCTCTTCAAGAGGAATCTTGATGAGTGGATGGGAGATCGTAGGTTTACCCCTGGTATTACTTCTGTGTCACTGTTAGACAGAGGCACAGTATACTAACCTCGAAAAAAGGCATAGCAAAATTAATTTAAAATGGGTGGTGAAAGCCAAACACACTCTGGCTGGGCTTATGAATGCCCTAGGGCAGATAGCCTAGTATGAACCTATGACCCTATAGGTTGGTACTGGGCTATCTGCCTGAAGGCATATATTAGCCCAGCCAGGTTGTGCGGTATTCACTGCCCCTTTAGTAGTTCCCCAGACCCTTGTACTAGCAGCTAGTACCCTTGGCCCCTATCTAGTAGTGCTGTTGGTGTGATCCCCGGTGTGAACTTTCTGTTACCCATCCACTCATCAAGGTTCCTCTTGAAGAGTGATAGTGAGGGGCTCTGTCTTATGTAGATCGGGACCCTGTTCCATAGTAAGGGAAGTCTCTGCGAAGGGAATCTATCCCTCCAGCATGTTCTATTCATTGTTGTGTTGAAGTTTATATCCCTAGAGCATGTAGCTCGAGTAGATTTGGTTTTGCTAAGATGGAGCATGTTCAACAATTCTGGGTTGGACATGGCTCTGTACATTAGACAGAGATCGCCTCTGAAAAAGCGGTATGCAACACAGAACAGTCTTAGCTGTTTCAATCGTGCTGCATAGGGCAACTGTTTGAGGCCAGTAATCCTCTTGGTTAGTTACCTCTGTGGTCTCTCCAGCTGCTGGAGATGTCTAGCCAGGTACATTCCAATTGGTGCATTGTACTCAATAATGGGTCTGATGAGGGAAGAGTAGAGGGGCGCCATTACATCCTTAGATCTTGATGCAAACCCTTTCGTGATCAGATGGGTCACATAGAAGGATTTTCTAACCACTTTGGCAACATGGTTATCAAAGGAAAGCTGACTATCTACTTGGGTCCCTAGATCCCTTATTTCGTCTTCAGATTTCAGGGGATTACCTCCTATGTTGTAGTTTGCGGGTACTCTGTTTTTTCCAAAGGGGATCATTACACATTTTTTTGCATTTAGCTTGAGTCCATGGCTTTGACACCATGCATCAGTCTCATTTAGGCCCTTTTGGAGGATCTCTGTGTCAGCCGGAGACTCTATTATAGCACCCAGTTTGCAGTCGTCCGCAAACTTAGTCAGCCACAGACCTTCCGTGCTTGCCTGTACTTCTGAGAAGTATATGCCAAACAGGAGGGGCCCCAGGACAGAGCCCTGAGGCACACCACTCGTTACTGGTCTGGATTCGGACATAGATCCCGCTACTCTTACTTTATGGGATCTGTCTGAGAGCCAGTTTGCGATCCATCTTGTGACGTAAGGGTTTATGCCCAGGCTGGTGAGCTTATCAATAATACCTGAATGGGGAATGGTGTCAAATGCTTTAGCAAGGTCAAGGTAAGCCGTGTGTACCTCCTTTCCCTTATCTATAGCCTGAGTAGCTGTCTCAAAGAAATCCACCAGGTTCAGGAGGCATGATCTGCCCTTGACAAATCCAAACTGGTTGGGGGTCAAGTGCTTTGAGATTGCCTATGTCCTTCTTTATGAGATCCATAATACGCTCCATGGCTTTACAGATCAGACTTGTCAAGCCAATGGGGCAATTAGTTTCCAGGGTCAGTAGTGGCACCACTTTGTGCAAGGGGACAACAATGGTAGTTCTCCGCTCTACTGGAATGAAGCCTGCACTTAGGCTTTGGTTGAAGAGGGTGCTCATTGGCAAAGCCAATTCTTGCTTGAGATGGTGCAGAATATAGCCTGGGATGCTATCAGGTCACATGGAAGCTGTGTTCTTTGCCTTGGATAGGGCCTTTAACAGTTGATCTATGGAGTTGTGAGGTGCAGGGCAAGTATTGGGGATGTCAAAAGGGTCTTTGGGAGGAACAGGGGGATGACGTTTGTACTGAACCTATCTGCTAGCTGGTTGGCTAAGTCAACAGGATCAGTGTAAGTGGTACCAGTAAGTACTAATTTGGAACAAACCTGGGCTTTGACATGGAGGTTCCTGATGTAACTGAAGAAGGCTTTCTGGTTTTCCTTTGTTTTGGAGGCTGGTTTTGATTCATAATTGGCTTTGGAGGTTTTCACTAGTGATCTAATTTGCTTGTTGAGGCTAAGGAGGGAGTTTTTCAATTTGGAATTTGTTCCTTTTTGCCCTTGGACAACAGTTTCTTGCTCTTGTTGTAAAGCCTGTTGATAGAGGATGTCCACCAAACAGGTTTGTGTTTCCTTGAGGAACATGTTTTAGTTCTGTTGGGTATGGCTGAGTCCGTGCAGTTGTACAGGTGCTTGTATACCGCACTGGTGTACTGTTCAGCATAGATGTCTGCATCCTCTGAGGGAGGCGGTGGTGTGAAGCTGCAGATACCCTCCCTTAGGAGATTGTAGTCCTGTTTACATCTGTTATATCACATGATTTTCTATGAGCAGTCCTAATTACTGTACTCATATTTTTATCAAACATCTAACATTTTGGGTCTTATTGACTTTCTGTAGTTTATTTATTTCATTGATCATAGTATGTCTATCCATCTTTATTAAATCAAGCAACTCTTCCCTTAGATTTTTTTCTTATAAAATGAGGGCACATTCTTTGTTCTCCATTTCCTGTGGGGGTCTAGCAATACTATTCTGCTTTGCTTGCTGATTTTATTATCCCTCCATTCAGAACCTGGACGCTACTATATAACTTAAGTCATGTCTTAGCACTGACACTATTGGAACAAGCAAAAACCTAAGAAAAGCTTGTCCCCTTGCACCACCCATTTCATTAACTGAGCAATAATGCCCAGCAGGGTACAGTGTTGAGCTTCTCCACCCCTGGAAGGTCCATTATTTCTCCTATAACCGCCCCTTAGAGGGCATTATTACACTTAGAAAATGGGCTATCAGTTAATTTGGTTTGTTTTTGTTTTACTATTATTGTATTCATTTTTTTTTAATTTTTGATAAAAAATAGTTCCTTCATCTAATATTCCATAGTTGCTGTAGATATACAATTGCTGCTAGAAGACATATTTTACTTTCAAACTATATATAGGTTCATAGGTTCATATAACCACGTGGCCAAAGTGGTTAGAAAAGCATTTTATATAGCCCATCTAATCATGAAGGGATTCACATCTAGATCAGGGGAGGTCATCGTGCCTCTTTACTCATCCCTCATCAGGCCCATAATTGAGTACAATGCCCCTTTTGGGATGTACCTTACCAGACACCTGCAGCAACTGGAAAGACCCCAAAAGTACCTCACCAAGAGGATCAAAGGGCTCAAACAGATGCCATATGCTGCCCGGTTAAAGAAACTCCAGCTCTACTCAGTGACATACCACCTGCTCAGAGGCGATCTGTGCCTGACGTATAAAGCCATGTCCAACCCGGAATTAATGGACATGCTGCACCTCAGAAAATCCAAATCCCATCGAGCTACGCGCTCGAGAGACTTGAACCTCAGCACTCAAATAAATAGGACATGCTGGAGGGACAGAATTATAACCCAGAGGCTCCCTTCACTCTGGAATAAAATCCCAGTCCAGGTTAGGCAGAGTCCCTCATTGACTCTCTTCAAGAGGAATCTTGATGAGTGGATGGGAGATCGTAGGTTTACCCCTGGTATCACTTCTGTGTCACTGTTAGACAGAGGCACAGTATACTAACCTAGAAAAAGGGCATAGCAAAATTAATTTAAAATGGGTGGTGAAATCCAAACACACTCTGGCTAGGCTTATGAATGCCCTAGGGCAGATGGCCTAGTATGAACCTATGAACCTATGACCCTATAGGTTGGTACTGGGCTATCTGCCCGAAGGCATATATTAGCCCAGCCAGGTTGTGCGGTATTCACTGCCCCTTTAGTAGTTCCCCAGACCCTTGTACTAGCAGCTAGTACCCTTGGCCCCTATCTAGTAGTGCTGTTGGTGTGATCCCCAGTGTGAACTTTCTGTTACCCATCCACTCATCAAGGTTCCTCTTGAAGAGTGATAGTGAGGGGCTCTGTCTTATGTAGATCGGGACCCTGTTCCATAGTAAGGGAAGTCTCTGCGAAGGTAATCTATCCCTCCAGCATGTTCTATTCATTGTTGTGTTGAAGTTTATATCCCTAGAGCATGTAGCTCGAGTAGATTTGGTTTTGCTAAGATGGAGCATGTTCAACAATTCTGGGTTGGACATGGCTCTGTACATTAGACAGAGATCGCCTCTGAGAAAGCGGTATGCAACACAGAACAGTCTTAGCTTTTTCAATCGTACTGCATAGGGCAACTGTTTGAGGCCAGTAATCCTCTTGGTTAGTTACCTCTGTGGTCTCTCCAGCTGCTGGAGATGTCTAGCCAGGTACATTCCAATTGGTGCATTGTACTCAATAATGGGTCTGATGAGGGAAGAGTAGAGGGGCGCCATTACCTCCTTAGATCTTGATGCAAACCCTTTCGTGATCAGATGGGTCACATAGAAGGATTTTCTAACCACTTTGGCAACATGGTTATCAAAGGAAAGTTGACTATCTACTTGGGTCCCTAGATCCCTTATTTCATCTTCAGATTTCAGGGGATTACCTCCTATGTTGTAGTTTGCGGGTACTCTGTTTTTTCCAAAGGGGATTATTACACATTTTTTTGCATTTAGCTTGAGACCATGGCTTTGACACCATGCATCAGTCTCATTTAGGCCCTTCTGGAGGATCTCCGTGTCAGCCGGAGACTCTATTATAGCACCCAGTTTGCAGTCGTCCGCAAACTTAGTCAGCCACAGCCCTTCCGTGCTTGCCTGTACTTCTGAGAAGTATATGCCAAACAGGAGGGGCCCCAGGACAGAGCCCTGAGGCACACCACTCATTACTGGTCTGGATTCGGACATAGGTCCCGCTACTCTTACTTAATGGGATCTGTCTGAGAGCCAGTTTGCGATCCATCTTGTGACATAAGGGTTTATGCCCAGGCTGGTGAGCTTATCAATAATACCTGAATGGGGAATGGTGTCAAATGCTTTAGCAAGGTCAAGGTAAGCCGTGTGTACCTCCTTTCCCTTATCTATAGCCTGAGTAACTGTCTCAAAGAAATCCACCAGGTTCAGGAGGCATGATCTGCCCTTGACGAAGCCGAACTGTGTGGGGTCCAGCGACTGGAGGTTCCCAGTCTCTCCATTTATGAGTTCCATAATGATTCACTCCATAGCCTTACAGATCAGACTTGTCAGGCTTATTGGTCGGTAGTTCCCAGGGTCAGTTGTGGCCCCACCCTTGTGTAGCAGGACCACCGTTGCTGTGTGCCATTCTATGGGCACATATCCTGTGGAGAGGCTGAGACTGAACAGGCTATTAAGATGCGGGGTTAATTCCTTTTGGAGCTTGCATATGACACAGCCTGAGACACCATCTGGTCCCATGGAGGCAGTGTTTTTAGCTTTAGATAGAGCCTTGTTAACCAACGTATCAGTAATAATTGGACTTACAAAATCCCCTGGAATGGTAATAGGCCCTGTAGGTGGTGAGGGGGGGGGGTGGAGAAATTTGCACTGATGTTGGCAATGTCAGAAGGGTCAGTGTATTTTATTCCATTTTGTACTAGCTCAGAACAGACCTGAGCATTGCCATTTAGGTTTTTGACGTAGCCATAGAAGGCCTTATGGTTATCCTTGGCATCCTTGACAACTTTCTTTTCAAAATTAGCTTTAGTTGACTTGATGAGGGCCCTCAATTTCTTACTAATGCTGATCAGGGATGATTTTTCTACTTGAGGTTTGGCCTTTTTTTGTATAAGTCTTCTCCTTTTATTGTAAAGTTTGCTTATGGCTGGGGTCCACTAGACTGGTTTCTTCTTGCTTGAGGAAGGAATCTTGGTTTTATTTGGGATAGCACGGTCCATGCAATCCTGAAGATGCATATAGAGTGCCTTGGTGTAGGATTCCACATCCTGGATATCATTATCCTTCTGCAAGGGAATAGTGAAGCTTTCCACTTCAGATGCAAGTAGTTTGAAGTTTGCTTTGAAAAGGTTTTTGACTATGGTTTCTTTGACTGGGGGAGGTGGAGGGGTGAGGATGTCCAGGGTTATCAGTTTGTGGTCGGATCTGACCAAGGAGTGAGTGATAACGGGTGTGGTACAATGGGCACCCATATTTGTGAGGATTAAATCCAATATGTTGTCTACTGCGGTGGTGGTGCTGCGGTAGCATTGTCGCCTCATAGCAAGACGTTGTCCCATTTGATTCTCAGCTAGAGCATCTTCTGTGTGGAGGCATAAGTGAATGGGGCGTGCCTTCATTGAAGGTTATGCATCAGGGCTGGTAACCCGGTGCGTAAAAATCCACTACCAATCATTAGCGGACCGGAGTTCTGCTGTGGCGACCCCTAACCTGGAAAAGCCGAAAGACACAAACAAATCCAATATTTTGTCCCCTCTAGTGGGGGAACATACTAGTTGTTCAAGGGCATTTGAATTTATAAATTCTATGAATCGCTGAGCATAGGAGTTGGAACATTGGTAGTTCGCCCACTCTATACCAGGGTAGTTGAAATCACCCAAGATTATGGTGTTGGGTAGGACCTTTATATTTTCCAATGACTCAAGGAATGCAGAGTGAACATCTTGGGACATGGTGGGCGATCTATAACCGGCTACGACTTGAAATGTGGTTTTGCCTGCTGATAGTTGCACATGGATGATCTCTGGAGCATCATGCTGCACTACTAACCTGGAGATATGGGTATCCTTGATGAATATGGATACACCTCTGCCCTTTGTACTGCGATCTGGTAACTGAGGCCGGAAGGTATGATATGAATTGATATGATATGATCGCCTCTGAGAAAGCGGTATGCAATCATGTATATATATATATATATATATATATATATATATATATAATGTAAGTATTTGATGTCTACACACACACACACACACACACACACACACACACACGCACACACACACACACCAAGATTCACGAAGATCTGTGTCGGAATAGCATTATTCCGACACAGAGTGGTTTGTGCCAGTGTAGAACAGCAGCGGGCCTTGAATATTAATGAAGGTGTACTGCTGTAGTCTTACACAGACACAATCTTTGTGTACAAGTGCAGGGGGGGGGTGTCTGAGAGCAGTGGTCTCACAATACACACTCCCCCTGCACTCAATAATTGCTGTACAGCAATGTAATGGCGACGAGAGGGTCCGCAAAATACCTCCCAACCTCTTAGAGTGTAAGAAATCTGGAGAAAGGAAATAAAAGTCTGGCTCACAGACTTAAGTTGATAGAATAACAACTTATGCATTAGCATGAATGTGCTGTAGGGTATGAAGTATAAAGCGCAAATGTCTGTCAGTATTTTCTAACTGCAATCTTTAATTATTTGCCACTAATCCACCCAAAGGCCACAGTTCTATGAAAAATGGACCAAAAATATAAGGCAAATATCTGACCAGTGTGTGACAAACTGTACAGTTGAGAGGTATGGCAGACACTGTGAGCATCTGTGGAGCATATCTTAAATGCAAAGCCTGCCATGTCATCACCATTGTAAAATCACAGCCCCCACTGATAATGTTGCAGAAATCAATGTGTATACCTCTACAGTACAAAAATAAAACACAACAGTTTAATTTTTTTTTTCAGTCCGCAATAAAATTTAAGTGTAGTTGAGCGGGTGTTCGTATCATGCAGTTCTGTTTAGCCTAGCTTACACATCATAAGGAGATAAATAGGCATAAACTCCAAAACAAGCAATGTGGAAATAGTAAAGTGGTTAGAGTGTTCACCTTGCAAGTAGCCATTCCTGGTTCAATCCCTAGTAAAGCCAATTGCTATTTTACATGTGAAAGTAGTAAATAATTTATTTTTGTAATACTTAGGTAGTAAAGAACACATATGTGTTAACCAGAGTAGTGTAGTAGGTTCAGATGTGAGGTGTAAGTGTAATAAATTTGCGAAACTCCCATATAAACACAAGTGCCCCATACAGTATAGTCACACAAGAATAAATGTAATGAAAGCACATTGGGGGATGTCAGGGAAGGTAAACAAATGTACAATATGTCAGGAATGATGAATTAATCCCATGCAGGTGGTAGTCCATAAAATAAAACATAAGCAATGCTAAGCATTGCACAGATATGCTGACTGGGTGTAAGCATTGTGTACATATGAATGTTAAGCAATGAATAGCCCATCTAAGTGGATTTGCCCATTAGTAAGCAGTGCTGAACCTGCCCCTTTAAGCACTGCCAACCTCAGCTAAGCAGGTTTACCCATATCTTAGCTTAGCTCAGCATATTCAAAACCGTCCAATCATGGCAAAGGGTGGGAAATCAGCTGTATTTAAACTTCACAGGTGGGAATACAGCTCATAACTGGTTGTAGCTCCCCACCGTAGGCAGTATAACAGGTGAAGGAGAGGGCATCTGCTTTCGGGTGCAGCGCTGGGGCATACAGGAGTTCAAGGTCATGGTAGGACTCCTTGTAAAAAAACATGATGTGAGACTGCTGCAGGACCAGTACCAGGGCTTCCAATACAAAGCAGATGCCTGGGAAAGTCTCGCCTGTGATCTCACCAGTGCCACTGGTATCTCTCGGACTGATGAGCAGGTCCAGCACCACTATGGTCATTGAAGCGGAGGAAGAGGGAGCTCTTGGACAAGTGGGTCCAAGAAGCACAACAGAGGGGTGATGTCCCAGCAATGTGTAAGTATTCATAGCAATAACTGTTTACCAAAGTCCAGCCTTTGTATGTGATGGATAGATATGCATAAATGTTTCTCTATCTTCATTACAGCTCCAGCTGAGTGGGCTGCAAACAAGGAAGCCCATGCCAGCAGTTTGCAAAGGCTGTGTTGCGAGGCTAGTGAGTAACAATCTAGCTTATAGTATTCGTACCAAATAAATATAAAGGAGTAGAATGTCACCTGGTAGTATTAAAAATTGGTTTGCTTTTGTACTGAATAAAGCAGACAATATTACAGTAATAGTCTCATATAGGTTATATATAAATAAAACTGTAACTGCCTGTCAATAAAATTCAAAACCCTGGACTGGTTGTGTTTATTCTGGTATGGTATGATTTGAAATGTGTACAGGTTATGCATAACAACTATAGCTCTGAAAGCATTAAACAATCAAGTCTCATCTGTAAAACACAAAGCCCGAAGTGGTTAGCTGGATACCGCCAAACTACTGTTGAAAACAGTCACGAACAGTCACAAAGTAAATTTTCTTTAACACAATTTTAATGGTGTTTTCGGAAACGACTATGCGTTTCCTTCTTCAGAAGGTAAAAAACAAAAGCAAAAACAACGTAATCACATCCAGCCCATCCTTTTAAAACAATTTAAAACATCATGTGATACTAATTAATTGATAAATTAATAAATGCGCTCAAAGCTATGTTTGCATTTAACTAACAACAATTCTAACTACATCAAACCAAAGACAATCCCAAAGCATGTCTATTTATTTTAAGTAAATAATTCTGAGATATAAGTTAGTTGTTGTACTCTTAAAAACTCTTACCCAGACTTTTCACATATACTACGAAAAACGAGTTATATTTACATTTAAATACAGTAATTCAGATTACCTTAAAAATAATCCCAAGATATTTCACTACTTTAATAAAAACTGAATATCATCGAATGTAGGTTTAAAAATAAATCCAAGTTGGCCAATTATACAAATGGCCAATATGGACAAGTTGAAGGCAGCAAAAAAGAAAATCCATTTCTAAATCTTTTACATTAGGGTATATATAGCCAAGATGCCTACTAAATACAAAACAATAGTATTAAAGCAAGGTATCAACATATAAAAATCATCACAGGGCAGTTTAAAAATCTGTAATAACAAGCTCCCCTATCTTTTGCAAGCAAGCTTTTTTAATACACAAGTAATGGACATATTTTCATTAAGACCTGGCGCAAAAGTAGCCCCTGTCCTTATCTGCCAACATAGTTCTTGTATGTCCAGATGAATTTGCCATGGTCCCACATAAGGGGCAATTTCTATTTTTTGTAGCACCATAAATTCAAATTCGTGATTAGGGAATTCCAAAACATGGCATGCAAGTGCATTGTTTATGTCACCCCTGGAGATAGCGTAATAGTGTTCATAAACACGTTGCCTCAATTTACGCTCCGTTTTCCCTATATAGAATGCGTGGCAAGCTGTGCACATTGCAACATACACCACAGCCTTCGTATCACAATTATATTTACCCATAATTCTATACGAAATTTTATTGAGCAAGGCCGTGTTGCCTTCTTTTATGTGTTTGCATTGTGCACAGCTGCCACATTTGCTCATTCCTTTAATAGCTCTCCTCATCTTAGATTGCCCACTTTCCAACAAAGTTTTCAAATTGACCCCTTGTCTAAAAGTTATAGGTGGTGGGCCACTACAAACTTTCTGAACTTGTATATCACTCTAAAGCAATGTCCAATTTTTACTCAAGATACCCCTTATAAAATGATGGTCCATTGAGAAAGTACATAAAAACCTAAGTTGATTATTAGTATGGCTATATCCTCCCCTAATTGCTACATTACCAATTGATTGATTAATTTGATTAGCAACATGTTGGGAGGCTAAAATGGGGCTAAAATTACCAGTTTTACGTTTATAACCAACTTCATTCATGACTTCCTCTATCAAATGTAATGGGTACCCCCTATTGTTGAACATGCCAACTAGCTTGTTACATTCCACCTCAAAATCATGATCGTCTGTAACCATTCTGGCTGCCCGCACCATCTGGCCTTTAACAATAGCCTTCTTTTGATGGTGCGGGTGGCAACTGGAATAGTGTAGAAAACCATTAGAGTAAGTAGGCTTTCTGTAGATGTTGCTTTTGAATCTCATGTTGGAATAATCCTTCTCTAGCAAAATGTCTAAAAGACTAATCTCAGTATAACTGGAATTAAATGTAAATTCTAGAAAATTAGTTAGAGTAGTGATAGACTCAATAAAGCTAGGAATAAGTTCCGGTTGCCCTTTCCACAGAATAAACATGTCATCCTGGTATCTTGTGTACCAGGTGACATGTGTTTGGAACATAAAATTTTGAAATAGTAGTGTGTTTTCCCAATGAGCCAAAACACAGTTGGCGTACGCCCCCCCACAGGGCGACCCCATAGCTACCCCTGATGTTTGCATATACATACCATCTTCGAACTTAAATATATTGTTGTAAAGTATAAGTTCCAGAAGTGTCTCAACCAAATAGATGACCTTGTCATTCACTTTTCTATCAACCAAAAAATCCCTCACCCACTCAAGGCCTACATCATGTGGTATCACAGTATATAAATCCTTTATATCGACTGTGAGGAGCATTAAAGTTGGATCAAACTGGATCTTATTAATAGAATCCAAAAAGCTCCATGAATCCTTACAAATATGTTTTTCTTTAGCTAACAGTGGCTTAAGTAAGGTGTCAACATATTTAGCGCATGCGCTCGTAATGGATCCTCTACCATCCACAATTGGCCTGAGGGGTGGGTCATGAATGGATTTGTGAATTTTAGGTACTCCGAAGAAAACAGGTAGTCTTGGTGATGCCATTGTTAAATAATTATGTAGCTCAGTGTCTATGAATTCTTCCAAGAACAAATCTTCCAGGATGTATTGAATCCTCCTATATGCTATGTTAACTTCATTGACACTAATCGCTTGGTATGGACCCTTCTCCAAATGTTTAAGAACTTTATCTACATAAACATGATGGTCCATAAAGATGAGCCCATTCCCTTTATCTGGTTTCATCACCCTGACTTTACAGTCCTTCAGAGTACTAATCCATTGCCTATCCTCTGCTGTTATATTGAGTTTGGTGTTATTGTGTGGGGGATGGTTGATAGCCAAATGCCTGAAATCTAACTCACATGCCAGTTCAAATGCTTTTAGGTTCTGTGTCGGGGGGGGGGGGTTAAACACACTAGCTATCCTAAACAGATTTACTAAACTAGGCATGTTCCCTAAAACCATGCGTAAATTCAGTTTTCGTACAAACAATTTAAGATCAACTATTATTTTCACCATGTCAAAGTGAGTATCTGGAATAAAATTCAACCCTCTTGAAAAGAAGTCACACATACTTTGTTCCACCTTAAATAAGGTGAAATTGTGTATTTTTTGAAATCACCCTCGGTACTGTTTATAATTTTTACTTCATTTTTGAGGGGAATTATTTCTTCTTCGGATTCCTCTTGTTCTTTGGCGACTGATGGTTCCCATTGGATCTCAAATTCCTTTGATTGGGATCTTGTCCTTGCCGAAAATCCTGAGCAGATACTGACATGCCAACATTGTTATTATTGTTGCTACTCGAAATATTGTGATTATTGCCCTCAGAGTCAATAATTTCTTTCCCCTGAGCCTGGTTACTGCGTCCCTGGTCGTCGGCACCTGTACCTTGGCCCACGGCCACCGGGAACTCGGGTGCCTGATTCATACCAGGTAAGGGTACACTCTGGCCTCTTGTTTGATAATTAATGCTAGTAGTTCTCACAGTATACTTAGGCTGACTTACTAAAGGAGGCAAAGGATATGCTTTATTGTTGGCGTATTGAGATATGTCCCTCTCAATCTTCTTTTTCTTGTTATTAGATAATTTAAGCATTGTTGCTTCAATCCTAGTGAATATTCTTGAGTATTCATAATGGTATCTATTAAAATTCGGATTATTTTTAATGTCCTGTTCAAGCAACTGTAAGTCTTTTTGATAGGATGCTATCCCTTGTGCATAATGACCAATCAAGCTTTGCATAAATTCACAACCCTGCTTGTCAAACATGTTTAAAAGCTGTTGGTGAAAGTCAGATCCATTGACTAACCCTACAGGGAACCTCCACTGCCGGAGGCCTTTGGGAACAATGTGCTTATCCAAGCACTCCTCTAAATATGCTACCTCCAACTGTAGCTTCCTACATTTAAACAATTTATAATCAAATTCATTAATAATGACCATAATATCTGTAACAGTACTTTCTTGTTCCTGCGCAATATCTACTGTGTCACGACTGTCAGTTGAAAAGAAATTCCTGTTGCTGAGAAATGTATTAAGCGAGGGTGAAGAATTCTGCTCATTTTGCACTAATCCATACCCCTTTTCGGTCTGTTTTGGTTGTTGAAACCTGTGTGTTTCCGGTGCCATAGCATTATCAGTTCCTGGCCAATGCTGATTCCTTTTCCCACTAATACCACTTTCACCTCTCTCCTTGTGGCCAGCTGATAATTGATTGGGGTAGGTTTCATGACGGTTATGCTCCTCAATAACCGGAGCAGGCGCACGGTTCACATTACTATCCTTAATGCTATGGTCTAAGTCTTCGAACCTCTGTGTCAGCTGATCCAACTGCCCCATGATCATCTGCATCAGGACGGTTAAATTCCCATTCTCGGCATTTAGTTCCACATTACTACAAGCTGGACTAACCGCTACATTGTCCGTGTGATCTCCTTGTTCCAGTCGACGTAATAACAACGGAGAAGAAGAGAAGTCAGGCGTGCCAGCTGCCTCCTCGTTAGCCATCCACAAACTACGAACGAAAAAGGCAAACAAACTTGTAAAACACAAAGCCCGAAGTGGTTAGCTGGATACCGCCAAACTACTGTTGAAAACAGTCACGAACAGTCACAAAGTAAATTTTCTTTAACACAATTTTAATGGTGTTTTCGGAAACGACTATGCGTTTCCTTCTTCAGAAGGTAAAAAACGAAAGCAAAAACAACATAATCACATCCAGCCCATCCTTTTAAAACAATTTAAAACATCATGTGATGCTAATTAATTGATAAATTAATAAATGCGCTCAAAGCTATGTTTGCATTTAACTAACAACAATTCTAACTACATCAAACCAAAGACAATCCCAAAGCATGTCTATTTATTTTAAGTAAATAATTCTGAGATATAAGTTAGTTGTTGTACTCTTAAAAACTCTTACCCAACCTTTTCACATATACTACAAAAAACTAGTTATATTTACATTTAAATACAGTAATTCAAATTACCTTAAAAATAATCCCAAGATATTTCACTACTTTAATAAAAACTGAATATCATCAAATGTAGGTTTAAAAATAAATCCAGATTGGCCAATAATACAAATGGCCAATATGGACAAGTTGAAGGCAGCAAAAAAGAAAATCCATTTCTAAATCTTTTACATTAGGGTATATATAGCCAAGATACCTACTAAATACAAAACAATGGTATTAAAGCAAGGTATCAACATATAAAAATCATCACAGGGCAGTTTAAAAATCTGTAATAACAAGCTCCCCTATCTTTTGCAAGCAAGCTTTTTTAATACACAAGTAATGGACATATTTTCATTAAGACCTGGCGCAAAAGTAGCCCCTGTCCTTATCTGCCAACATAGTTCTTGTATGTCCAGATGAATTTGCCATGGTCCCACATAAGGGGCAATTTCTATTTTTTGTAGCACCATAAATTCAAATTCATGATTAGGGAATTCCAAAACATGGCATGCAAGTGCATTGTTTATGTCACCCTTGGAGATAGCGTAATAGTGTTCATAAACACGTTGCCTCAATTTACGCTCCGTTTTCCCTATATAGAATGCGTGGCAAGCTGTGCACATTGCAACATACACCACAGCCTTCGTATCACAATTATATTTACCCATAATTCTATACGAAATTTTATTGAGCAAGGCCGTGTTGCCTTCTTTTATGTGTTTGCATTGTGCACAGCTGCCACATTTGCTCATTCCTTTAATAGCTCTCCTCATCTTAGATTGCCCACTTTCCAACAAAGTTTTCAAATTGACCCCTTGTCTAAAAGTTATAGGTGGTGGGCCACTACAAACTTTCTGAACTTGTATATCACTCTAAAGCAATGTCCAATTTTTACTCAAGATACCCCTTATAAAATGATGGTCCATTGAGAAAGTACATAAAAACCTAAGTTGATTATTAGTATGGCTATATCCTCCCCTAATTGCTACATTACCAATTGATTGATTAATTTGATTAGCAACATGTTGGGAGGCTAAAATGGGGCTAAAATTACCAGTTTTACGTTTATAACCAACTTCATTCATGACTTCCTCTATCAAATGTAATGGGTACCCCCTATTGTTGAACATGCCAACTAGCTTGTTACATTCCACCTCAAAATCATGATCGTCTGTAACCATTCTGGCTGCCCGCACCATCTGGCCTTTAACAATAGCCTTCTTTTGATGGTGCGGGTGGCAACTGGAATAGTGTAGAAAACCATTAGAGTAAGTAGGCTTTCTGTAGATGTTGCTTTTGAATCTCATGTTGGAATAATCCTTCTCTAGCAAAATGTCTAAAAGACTAATCTCAGTATAACTGGAATTAAATGTAAATTCTAGAAAATTAGTTAGAGTAGTGATAGACTCAATAAAGCTAGGAATAAGTTCCGGTTGCCCTTTCCACAGAATAAACATGTCATCCTGGTATCTTGTGTACCAGGTGACATGTGTTTGGAACATAAAATTTTGAAATAGTAGTGTGTTTTCCCAATGAGCCAAAACACAGTTGGCGTACGCCCCCCCACAGGGCGACCCCATAGCTACCCCTGATGTTTGCATATACAAGTTAATCCCACTATAAGACACAAGATTAACTGATATTAAAAATGTCATCATGCACCAAGATCTGATATCTGAATAATAATGTGTTAACCGTTATTGTCCACACTGTGCTATGTCAAAAGGTATGTATATGAATGTATATATAAGAATGTTGTAATTACAAGGTCAGATAGTACAAAAAGAGAGAATGAGAAAGAAATCATTCAAGAAAGAAACGGCAGTTTCGCAATAGCTCCTTCTGCTGAAATACACACTTGTGATATTTTTAGCAGAAACAGCCATGGTTCGAATCTCTGGAGTGGTAGTAAGCTGTATGCATAATTTCAACTAGGATTTTGTGAAAATGTGTAGAAACAGTCAGGTAGTGTTAACAAACATTCCCTCCACAGGTCTTCCAGGTAAGAGAAGGTATAAAGTAGCTATACGAAGGCTGTAGTTATACTGTGTCCAACACCCATGGTCCAACCCCAAGGCTGCAAATGACAGCAAGATAAGTACATACACCAAGTGGTCTCCCCCAATAAATATTCAAAAGTGTCATGCTGTCACAGCTACTGGTCCCTGCTAACAACAACCAGGATGACCGATAGCAATCAAGGCAGAGTATGTCAGTAGCACACACACACACACACACACACACACACACACACACACACACACACACACACACACAGTATGAGTGCACATATGTAACCCTGACTATGTGAATATGGGTAGAAACAGTCATGTAGAATTAACAAACATTCCCTCCACAGATCTTCCAGGTAAGAGAAAGTGTAAAGTAGCTATAAGAAGGCTGTATTTATACTGTGTGCAAACATACCACTGCCCAACCCAACACCATAGTTGTTCTAATAATACCTGTAGAGTAATGAGTAGAGCAATGATCATTAAGGCTGTGACCACTGCAAGAATCTATGTTTGTTAACTGACATCTCTCTCTCTCTCTCTATCTCTCTCTCTCTCTCTCTCCCCCACCTTATCTTCACCAGTAATCTAAACACATAAATGAATGGATATGTTTTCCACAAAACCTATTGTTGGGACATGTTCCTGTTATTCTACAAATGTTGAAATGTATTCCAATTAATGTTCCCTGTTCATATACTATCACTGGTGACCTGTTGTTATCAGTGTAACCTGCATGCCGGTGTAATGCCCACTGTGGTTCCATGTATGCATATGTTCTGTTTCCTTTGAAAATGTTCCAAATCTGTTGTTTTGGGTTAATGGGAATACTCATGCATGCTGTTATAAGTAATCCTGGAATGTGTTTACCGTTACTAACCGACATATGTTCTAAAACTGCAAAACCATAGTACATCAGGGAAGGCTGATCTCAGTGGATCTGCCTCTCCCACCTCATCTTGCCATTGCACCGGGCCCCAGCATGTTTGAGACCCACCCCAGGACCTCCTTGTCTGCTGGTCCTCCACAACCTTTGGGTGGAACCACCTCAGAGGATGGGACTCATCCCCCCCCCGGGTGCAGGCATGGACAGGATCCTGTCACCCAAAGCCAGATCTGGGGTCTGGTGCATAGCAAGCTCCACAAAGAATTTGGAGATCTGCTACACCAGCTTGAAGGCCACATGGCACAATAAGAGAGTCAACCTGCCCCTCCTGCTCAGCCTCCAGCAGGGACTGTATCCATTTGGGGGTTCATGGGCTTCCGATTACCAAACACCCTTCCGCGTCCAAGGTGTTACCCCCCACATGTGTCATATACCGCCCCTGTATGCTGTCTTGTCTGTCTTCCTACCCAACCTACCTCCCCAAATATACTTACTATCCTTCCCCAACATCCCACTCTCACCTTAAAAAAAAGGGCAATCTGTTCCCAAAAAAAATGTCGCCCCATATATAGCTGTCCATTTCACACGTGTCCACTGGACACATGTAATCTTGTCGAATTGGCTTCACAACACATTATTGTTAGCCTCACCCCTCTCTCTCTCTCAGAGGTTTATGTGTCCAAATGTACATCCAAATTCAGTATATATGCAGAACTGCTGCTGTAGAAGAAATGGACAGCTATGGACCTTCCCTACACCTATGCTGCACTTCCCCAGCTGTCCTTCATATTGTTTTTCCCTCTTCATGCCCCCTTTTTCACCACTTTCCTATCACTTCTTTATTCTTTTCTTTTAAAGACATTAGCACTGGGCTAAGCAGGAGTAAGCAGTAGTAAGCGGAAGTAAGCCTGTTTTATGGTTTTAAGTGATGCCTACACAGATTAAGCACTTTTAATGCTGTCTGTAAGCAGATTTAACCGGAAGTTAGCATTGCTTACCACCGCAC